>NC_041390.1:197151356-197182846 GCF_002162155.2 Triticum dicoccoides | reverse complement strand
GCTGGGGGTTAGGGTTTCGGGGTGGTGGGGGATATGGGCGCGGCCGGTGGGCCGCCTTGGCGGCATGGTGACCTGCTGGGCCGTGGCCCAGTGGGGGGAGCCTTTTCTCTTTTCTGTTACTTTCTTCTTTTTTGTTCTATTTTTGTTTACAAATCTTTTACTATTTTTATTTTAATTTCCCTTTTAGTTTAGTTTTATAAAATGTAAAATTAGTTTCTAAAATAGTGTTACTACTTATTCTAATGCCACAATAACTTGGGCTCCCAAATAACTTAGCTTAATAGTTCATACATTATAAAAATCATTTAATTATTGGTTTTAGCCGTTGTTCTGCACATTTTATAGTATTTACACATTTTATAAAAGTGTGATTTCTCCACCAATGTTACTTAGGATTTATTTGTTCCATTTTGAACATTTTAGTTTTGATGTTTGAAAACTTTTATTGTTTGCCTTTATTTTGAATTTTGAATTCGAACGTGATTGAATCATTGGGAGATTAACAACAATGATGGTGGTGATGTGGCATCATTAGTAGGAGGTTATTGTAGATTAATTATCCGGGCGTCACAATTCTCCTCCACTACAAGAAATCTCGTCCCGAGATTTAAGGGGCGGAGTAAAGAGGGAAGGTTCTGGTTACGAAATTATAGCGAGTGTTCTTGGTCTTGGTTGCTCTTCTCGAACAGGTTGATCCATTACGTTGAGGTCTTCATTCCTATGCATCAATGCATCATGATGAAGTTGTTGTCCTTCCTTCAGGATCTTCACCGAACATACGAAAGGATAAGAGGGGAAACGCTCTATAAGGACGGGTTCTAACAAGATTGAGCATCGGACGGTTAACTCATGGGAAGAAGCATAAGTATCTCTTGAATTGAAACTTAAGAAGATATCGAGATCAAAGTAAGAAGGTACCATGAGTAGTTTCAAATGGATAGGCAATCGTTCGATGTCTGAAGCAATGTGTGAAAGAGGTCCAGAGCAACGAGATTGAGTATTGCGTCTGTTACCAGAATAGATCACTAGGAAGGTGGCCCACGAATTACATATGAGGCCATGCGCGAGGAATAACTTTGGAAATCGGGGGTGTACATGAGAGTTAGGTTTTGATCATGTGGAGTTGTGGGTTATGGGCCCACCATGTGGGTTAAAAGAAGGAAGGGTATTGACATCTTGCACGGTCATGATAGCAAGGTATGTCAGAGAATAACCATTCAGTTATGTTGGCATCATCATTGGTACCAAGGGCGAGGGACGAAGAGAACCATTTTCCTGCTCGTTGAAATGAGGCGGACCAATAGGCAAGGTTCTCGTCCATCGGTGGTTACCGGAATGTCATCAACAATAGTAACAAGGTTACACTAGACAGGATGGTACACCGTGGTGTTTACATAAGCAGAAGAATATTACTGCTTAGATCATATAGATCACAAGAAAGGTTAAACAAAACAATGGAAAGGAAAGTGTGTTTAATCACGTATTTCAGGGGTATATCCTTCCCATGGACAAGCAGAGCATGATATACACGATAGAAATCCAAGTATGTAACCATTTAGACAAAATGGGCAAGGAATTGATGATGTTTACCCATACAACGGTGTTTGGATAATTGATCAAGAAAATTTAGCGTTGTGCTTCAAATGTTCTTATTGAAAATCGGAGTACCACAGACATGCTTCGAGATAACATTGACGTGGTCTTCAAGCAAAGGTTGGACTTTGGATACACAAAGGATTCATCAGGAACACTTATAGAATAAGACTTACAACTTCTTCATGAAAGAATGGATAACCTTGCTAATAAGGAAACTATAACAATAGGTCCTCCGGCTAGGTGTGCTAGGCATGTCATCACCTTATCGGGTCAAAGAGTAATGCTACAACTCTCGATAATATGTTCCAACCATCATATCTGACCAAGATTCAAATCTAATTGGGGTCAGAATACCTCAGACTCAAGATGCCTGAGAAGAAAAAAAAAGTGCAACTCAAATTGATGAGATGAAATTACAAGATTATCGAGAAATGAACTATGGAAGCAAGTTCGGAAACAAGAGTTCATCATTAACCAAGGAGAAGATGAGTGTCGGTGTCAAAACCGGCGGATCTCGGGTAGGGGGTCCCGAACTATGCGTCAAGGCCGGATGGTAACAGGAGACAAGGGACACGATGTTTTTTATCCAGGTTCGGGCCCTCTCGATGGAGGTAATACCCTACTCCTGATTGATTAATATTGATGATATGGGTAGTACAAGAGTAGATCTACCACGAGATCAAGGAGGCTAAACCCTAGAAGCTAGCCTATGGTATGATTGTTGTGTATGGAGTTGATTGCCTACGGACTACAACCCTCCAGTTTATATAGACACCGGATAGGGTTAGGGTTACACAGAGTCGGTCACAATGGTAGGAGATCTTGAATATCCGCATCGCCAAGCTTGCCTTCCACGCCAAGGAAAGTCCCATCCGGACACGGGACGAAGTCTTCAATCTTGTATCTTCATAGTCCAGGAGTCCGGCTGAAGGTATAGTCCAACTACCCGAACACCCCCTAATCCAGGACTCCCTCAGTAGCCCCTGAACCAGGCTTCAATGACGACGAGTCCGGCGCGCAAATTGTCTTCGGCATTGCAAGGCAGGTTCCTCCTCCAAGTCCTTCATAGAAGATTGTAGACGCCAAGAGTAGTGTCCGGCTCTGCAAAATAAGCTTCCACATATTGCCACAAATCAAATCTGCCGACGTATTCCGCAGTGCGTCGTCACACTACAGCCAAGTCCTTTACTTGAATCGTTTTCACTTTTCCACCTCAGCGTGTTTTGCGAGGCGGTTTCCTTGGCACGTCTTGTCAAAGCAGAGATCGTGTGCCCCCCTTTTACGGGATTCTCATCAATACGGACGTGGGTAACCCAATCGAGCCCATTAGCATGTTTTCTCGATTAAAAGCGAGTCCTAAACGGTTACGGGGAGGGCTCCTGGTATTCAACCTCTTATAAAGAGACCAAGGCCTTACTCCTTTTTCCAATCTCAAACGAGTTCGCCCGTCGCCTCGAGTTCCAACACCCTAGGCTCCAGATTCCAGGCGCTTCGGACCTTCGACAATGTCCGGTACCGACCTTCAAGGCCGAGGATGCCCTCCTCCGTCATGGAGGAGGATGTGCTAAAGTTGAGAGAGGCTAAGTTCTTGACCGCCGAAATTTCGCATAGGTTGCCTGCTCAAAGGCAGGCTATTCCCAGTCTCCAGCCCGGTGAGAGCGTAGTGTTCATGTCTCACTTCCTTCGGGGGTTAGGCTTCCCGATGGATCCCTTCGTGAGGGGGCTGCTGTTTTATTACGGGCTGGAATTTCATGTCTTAGCTCCGGAGTCCATCCTCCACATTTCCTCATTCATCGTTGTGTGAGAAGCGTTCCTCCGTGTCACCCCTCACTTCGGATTATGGCTCAATACTTTTGGAGTGGAGCCGAAGATGATCGAGGGACGGCGAGCAGAGTGCTGAGGCGCTGTCATAAGTAAGAATGCTGATGCTCCATGGCCCGAGGGCTCCTTTCAAAAGGAGCTCGGCTTGTGGCAACGAGAATGGTTCTATATCACCGCTCCCAGGAGCGCCAAGTGGGCGGCGCCTCCTGCCTTTCGCTTGGGTCCCCCATCACGGCTAGCGTCATGGGTCAACAAAGGATTAGATTGGGGGTTATCCAAAGACGTGCCCTTGTTGCAGGGCCGCATCAGGGATCTCCTAGAAAGAGACCTCAACCTGGTCAAGGTGATGCAGGTCATGCTGATTCGCCGAACACTGCCCGGCAAACGTCGCTCCCTTCGTCTGTGGGAGTTTAATCCGGAGGGACCACGAGCTCTCCATCATTTTATGGGCGCAACGCCCGTGGAGATGTATAAACTGTTCTTCGGATCACAAATGATGTGTCCGGATTTGACCGAGGACGCATGCCTAAGCTGCAATCACCCGGATACCGAAGTAAGTAACCTTGTGCCCGAACCTACTATCCATATAATCGTCATAAACTTGCCCTTAAAAGAGATGTCCTTTTAAACAGGAGTGGATAGCGAAGGCAAAGCTGATCAGGTGTCCGGCTCCCCTTCTCGAAACCAGGCCGGATCCCGTGCTTGTCAGGATGTTGAAGATAATGCATTTGGAGGGAAGTAAGGGGAAGGACAAGGGAACTATGGCCTCCTCGAAGGAGGCTGCTCTGAAGGGAGGAACCTACAATTCCTCTCCCAATGGGAAGAAGAGGGCCGCCTCTGACGACCCGGAGACCATGGCCCCGAAGCAGGGGAGAAAATCCTCGTCAGAGGGTCCGACACCGGGGAGTTCCTCGGCCGAACTACGCCCTCAAAGGGATCAGCCCTCCAGCGAGCCATAAGTAGATAGAGGTTTTCCTTTTGAGGGATGAAAGAAATCCTTGATTTATATCTGAGAAGATTAACCGAAATTTTACCTTGTAGCTCGGACCTCAGCCCTTCTCAGCAGAGCTCGTCTTCGGGGGATCTTCTTCCGGAGATGATGGAGAGCGGGACGCCTCCCCCTGCCGTACCGCCTAGCGGGGCGGGCAACCCTGAGGTGTCGTCGCGGAGGGTTTCTCTGAATCCGGCAGGGGCGGAAGATAGCTATGTGGCCCCCCAAGGCTCTCCGCATGCGGCCTTCGAAAGAGGCCATAGGACAAGTCCAGCACCGTCTGGTGCTCGGCCGGAGGAGCTAAAGATTCTACTGGGGCGAGCTTCTATCTCAGAGGAGCACCGTGCATTGATGGGCATGGTGATTGAAAGGATTTCATCCGCAGAAAGCGGATTGCATGAGGCCGTCAAAAGTTTACTGGCGGGTTTTGAGGTACGTTAGATAGTGTACACTTTTGTCAGTTGCGCATAAGTAAGATGTGCCCTGTGTAGATAGTAGCCCCTGAGACTCTGCGCGTTGTCAAGAAATGACGGCACGCAGAGGATCATAATCCCAGGTCTAAGATGTCGCCTTTGAATGTAGGTGGCGAGGTGTCCGGAATCTAGCCGAACTGATGATGTAGCCGAACTAAAGCGGCAACTGGACGTGGCAGATGCCGACATCGCGCTTGTCAACAAGCGGCTTGATGAGGCTCAAGGTATGTAATTCTTCGGGCGGCATCAGGTAAGAGGAGCTTCATGCCAGTGTCTTACAATGTGTGTGCTTGACACAGATGGTACAGCCGCCGTGGAGAATCTTAGGGCAGAACTTGCCCGAGCTAAGGAGCAAGCCAGAAAAAGCGATGCGGCTGCCGAGAAGGCCCTTGAAGAGCTGAGAGCCGAACAGGCTGCTCACTGCCGAAGCAAAGAAGAGATGGCCGAGATGGACGAGAAGTTAAAGAGCGCTGCAGACCGTTGCAAACTTCTTGAGAAAGAAGATCGGGTGAGACAGACGGACTTAGAGAAGGCCGTTGCCGATGCCAAGGACGCTCGCTCTGCGATGAGAGCTGCGAAGGAGGAGCTGCGTCAGGCCGAACAGATTGCGGCTGGAAAGCCCTTTATGCTGCGAAGGAAATTTTGTGATTCGAAGATTGCTCCGTTGGACCGGATGTGGACTGTGGAGGATACCTATCTGGACTTGGTAGCGAGTGCTGCTGATGCGACCGAACACTTTCGAGATCAGAAAGATCGCGAAGTGGAAAAGCTTTTCTGGTCGCAGTTTCACAATCCAGAGTGTCCACTGGCAGTGGATGATCGTTTGGCTCAATGGGCCGAACTGAATAGGTTGTCTGGACTCGCCATGAAGTACGTCATGGGTCACCTGTGGCCGGGGAGATCGGAGCCAAAGAGTTATTTTAGCTTGGTGCAGCAATTCCTTGACGCGGTGCCGCGTATAAATGCAATGAAGAGGTCAGCATGCATAGAGGGTGCTAGGATGGCTCTTGCCCATGTTAAGACATACTGGGCAGAGATGGAGACCACCGTTGCTGTGTCCCGAGATTCAGACAAAAGCCGAGTACCCTCCGAGCACTATTTTCAGGAAGTTCTTGAAGGCGCTCGTGTAATAGAGACGCAGTGCCCGAAAGATGCTATGTTATGATAGCATATGTAATTATAAAGTAATATTTTGATAAACTGTAGTGGCCTTTTTTATACTTGTGCCTCCAAGTATTGGGAACACCTCCTGTGCGGCCGTTTTAAGATATATATATATATATATATATATATATATATATATATATATATATATATATATATATATATATATATAATCTGAAAGATGGCAGTCGTTGGCTTCAGCCCCCACGCACATAGTGCGGGGGTGCTCGCAGAAGACGCATTTTCACACTTAACCCAATGTCTTGGTCCTACAAAGGAGGTGATAGCGCAGCGGGCCAGGCAACCGGACTATAATGCTTTAACACTTTCACTTAGCATAGGAGTTTGACAATGAGACTCTTTAGGTAGCTCCTTGGTGGCAACTGCGCTCGTCCGAATTCGGGGCGCGTATGTGCCTGACCGGGAAGCGGACCTTCGTTAAAGCGGAGGAATCCGATAGATTCCGATAGGTCATCGAGTGGCTAACTAGTCTTACGCTACATCATGACGGTCAGTTTTCGGCTTTCTCTACTGAGGTGCTCGCCCGGCCGAACCAGGGGCACAATCGCAGTAGTTCTCCTGGTGCTACCTTAGCCGATAGAGCGGAACGTAAGGTAGCCAAACTCAGGAGCCGGGCAACCCAACATTTGACCAAAGACATGATTCGGAGCTGATGCATATAATGCCAAAACTCGCGACGCCGAACACTCCCTAAGGTGTTCGGTCTTTATGAGTGCGGGCGAAACAACACTCTTTATTAAAAAAGCCCCTAGTGTCCAGGTACGTGCAAAAATTCTGACGTGGCCACATGACAAGACGCCAGCCTCCTCCTTGGTTATATCAGAAAGAAAAAACTAGGGGATGTGTAGCAACAAGAGACAGTAAAAAAGGTTTATGCAGGGTCTTAATCTAAAAAGAATCCTTTAGGACGGGTCCCTACTGCATGTCTGCGCCTGTGTCTCCGTTGTGCCATATCCTGGACGGGCGCCGCACGACGTTCATATGTAAAAGAGAGGAACTGAGTTGAAAATGGGTCGTGCCGAAAAAAGTTTAAAATAAACAAAGTATAAAGTAAGATATATTGAGCTTTATTGTCTCTTATTGTATATGCGTGGAGCCCCTAGTGCGGGGGTATATGGCTTCTAGGCCTGCATCAATGATGATTTTGCACCGAACTCGTCTATCCGTGTTCGTGGTCTTTAATGACCTATTTCGAAGTTTTCTGGCCAGTGAGGCCGTTTTGCTGTGGGGCTGTCAAAGCGGCCGCATAGTCCTCCGCTTGGGGAGGCGCACTTTAGTGCTTCCCCTTCAAAGAGATGATGCCTCGTGGACCGGGCATCTTAAGCGTAAGAGATGCATAATGTGGTATTGCGTTAAAGCGAGCGAAAGCTTCGCGTCCCAGTAGTGCTTGATAGCGACTTGAGAACGGGACGATATGGAAGGTCAGCTTTTCGCGGCGGAGGTTATCGGCCGAGCCGAATATGACTTCGAGCCGGAGAAAACCCATACAATGGGTGTCCGGACCAGGTATTACCCCTTGAAAGGAGGTTTTGCTGCGGCGGATTCTTGCTGGGTTTATCCCAATGTGCTGGATTGTATCCAGATATATCAGGTTTAGTCCACTGCCGCCGTCCATAAGGACATTTGAAAACCGGAGTCCGCCAATTATTGGATCGAGTACCAAGGCAGTCCAGCCTACATTCTTGATATTCCTAGAATAATCTAGCTGATCGAAGATGATCGGTTTTGACAACCAGTGGCAGGACCCTTTGGGGATGGGCCGTGTGGTGCGTACCTTTACGGGCACCGCACGTTTTGTTATGTGAAGTGAGTTCATTGTTTTTACTTCTTGTGGGAAGCTCTTTTGTTTCCTGGTGCTCTGCTTTTGGTGTGCGTCCTCGTCTTTGCTTGGTGTGTCGAGCCCCTTGTGTTCGGCGTGCCGGATTGTTTGAAAACCCAACAGTCTCTGTGGGTATGGTTAGCAGGCTTCCCGGGAGTACTGTGTATCTGACATATCCTGTCCAGGATTTTATTTAGGTTGGATGAATCGTCCCTGTTATCCTGGGGGGGGGCGATTTTTCCTATTTTTGTCGTGAGCCTTTGAATCCGGCATTGACTGTCATGCTCTTTGGACTTTTGTCCTTAGTCCAGTGACGGTCCTTGTTGCGTCGCGGTTTTCCGTTTCCATCCCTAGTTTCAGATGTACTTGGGTCGCTGGGGCTGCACCTTGCCAACCAGCTGTCCTCCCCTGCACAAAAGCGGGTCATGAGGCTTGTTAGTGCGGCCATTGTTCTTGGCTTTTCTTGGCCGAGGTGTCTGGTGAGCCATTCGTCTCGGACGTTATGCCTGAAAGCTGCTAAGGCTTCGGCGTTCGGACAGTCGACTATCTGATTCTTTTTAGTGAGGAATCTATTCCAGAACTGCCGAGCTGATTCTCCGGGTTGTTGAGTTATGTGACTAAGATCGTCTGCATCCGGAGGGCGGACATAGGTCCCTTGAAAGTTTGCTCGGAAAGCATCCTCGAGCTCTTCCCAGTTTCCAATTGTGTTTTCGGGAAGGCTTTTAAGCCAATGCCGGGCTGGCCCTTTAAGCTTAAGGGGTAGATATTTTATGGCGTGGAGATCATCTCCTCTAGCCATGTGTATGTGGAGGATATAATCCTCGATCCAAACTCCAGGGTCTGTTGTTTCATCATATGCCTCTATGTTTACGGGTTTGAATCCCTCTGGGAATTCATAGTCCAAAACCTCATCGGTGAAACATAGGGGGTGTGCGGCGCCCCTGTATTTGGGTGTGCTGGATTCTGATGATGGCTTCATAGCGTTGCTTACGAGAGCTTGCTTTCTTGGCCCATAAATGGACCTGACTGGGCCATGATGCGAATCCTTAAGTGGGTCGCATGCCAATTTAGGTGCGGCGCCGCTTGCCGCTTTATGGGGTCATCTACCCGACCATGTGGCTTTTTCATTTTTTGAATGCGAGGGCTTTAGGGCCTCTTCGTCGAATTCAGGCAGTAGCTTTCTTTTCGGATAGCTTTTAGTGCGGCGACTGTCGCCGTACTTATCTGTGGTAGTGATTACTTTGCTCCATCTAATCCGGAGTGCGTCTTCCGCTGTTTTTAGCTTCTGCTTCTGCTTCTTTAGGCTGCGTGCAGTTGCAACGAGCCTTTCATGGAGATTCTTCTGCTCCATAGCTTTATTCGGTGTGAGGTCATCCGGAATGCCGTTTTCTCCAGGGGAGGGATGTTCGGTTTATCTATCCGTGTTGCCCTGTTCGGACGATTGCTCTAAGGCCTGCTCGTCGTCTACCGGCTCGTCCTGCTCTATGGCTGGGTTTTTGTCAAGGCGGGGCTTGGGTCGGTGTTTACGCCGACGCTTTGATTGCTTTTCGGGGGGTCGATCTCCCGTCCCATCCCCTTTTTCCTTGTTGTCGCTTCCTTTAGGGGTATCCACCATGTACACATCGTGAGATGAGGTGGCTGTCCAATGCCCTATGGGCGTTAGTTTGTCGGTATCTCCTGCATCGTCATCCATGCTGTCGATGTCTCCGGAGTCGAAGTTGAGCACGTCGTTTAAATTGTCGACAGTGGCTACCAAGTGGGTGGTGGGTGGTCTTTGAATTTCTTCATCGTCCGTATCCCATCCTCGCTGACCGTAGTTCGGCCAGGGCTGTCCTGATAAAGAGAGAGACTTGAGAGAGTTCAGGATATCGGCACAAGGCGAATGCTGAAAGATGTCTGCGGTGGTGAACTCCATTATCGGCGCCCCATCGGATTCGATTGGCAGGGGCGCGGGAGGTTCGGAGTCCGGGGAGGAGTCCGGATCCTCGGAGTCACGGGTCGTGCAGAGTGCGGGGCTAGCGTTCGGCTCGATCGCTTTCGGGATCGCAGCCCCCGAGGTGACGTCCAACCGCTCATCCTCAATTGGCACAATAGGCTCTGAGTTAGGGGTCAGAATCGATGCGTGTGCGGCCTCCAGGACACTGTCCGGGGGCAGAGCTAGATCATGCCCCTCGAGATAGTGCGGCGCGCTTGGCCATGGCTCAAGCCCGTCGAAGATCAAGTAGTTTAAGCTTCCAAACCTGACTTGATGGCCAGGGGCATAGCTTTCGATCTGCTCCAGGTGGCCGAGCGGATTGGCCCGCAGAGCGAAGCCGCCGAAGACGAAGATCTGTGCGGGGAGAAAAGTCTCACCCTAGACCGTATTGTTGTTGATGATCAAAGGAGCCATCGGGCCTAAAGGCGACGACACAGAGGAACTCTCAATGAAAGCACCAATGTCGGTGTCAAAACCAGCGGATCTCGGGTAGGGGGTCCCGAACTGTGCGTCAAGGTCGGATGGTAACAGGAGACAAGGGACACGATGTTTTTTACCTAGGTTCGGGCCCTCTCGATGGAGGTAATACCCTACTCCTGATTGATTAATATTGATGATATGGGTAGTATAAGAGTAGATCTACCACGAGATCAAGGAGGCTAAACCCTAGAAGCTAGCCTATGGTATGATTGTTGTGTATGGAGTTAATTGCCTACGGACTACAACCCTCCAGTTTATATAGACACTGGATAGGGTTAGGGTTACACAGAGTCGGTTACAATGGTAGGAGATCTTGAATATCCGCATCGCTAAGCTTGCCTTCCACGCTAAGGAAAGTCCCATCCAGACACGGGACGAAGTCTTCAATCTTGTATCTTCATAGTCCAGGAGTCCGGCTGAAGGTATAGTCCGGCTACCCGAACACCCCCTAATCCAGGACTCCCTCAATGAGGATGTGGCTGATGGACTCAGCGACAATTTATCGAGAATGCCAACAAGATGGATTTCCACAATAATGTGAACAAGAATATAACATTTGTCAGATCAAATGATATAATGATGTATGCTTTGAGGGAAACATACAAAATTAAACATTGGTTGAAAGGTGTAACCGAGATATGGGCTGGGTTACACGGCCAACGTCGGAATGCCTATTTAGCAACCAATACTAAATTGGAATGATTATGCATTAACTCGAAAGCAATAGGGTTGCTAGAAATATTAAATTCTCACAACAGAGTTTACTTATTGGTAGTCCAATTGGAACACGGGGTCCAAGAAAAGAATTGTGATAGCGAGAGGCATCACTGTATCAAGAATCCTTAAGAGGTGGTGAAACTCTCACAACATCCTTGACATAAAAGATAGCAATACACTCAAGTTAGATCATAATACAAGCTGGATAGCAAGTTGCATCCATATCATGAACAAGTTTGTGATGAAAGAAAGGTAAGGATGTTGTCGATGGTATCTCAATTTACCAAGGGACGAGGATGGCACTTACCATCATGAATTCGAGTGATATCCTGGACGGAGTCAAAATGTTGGCGATGATCATGAAATTTTTTGTTCAGAGGCTCCATGAAGATGCAATCGCTCGGCGATGACATCAAGCCAATGGAATGGTGAAGCAAAAGGCTATTATAACCATAGATAAGATGCCATCTCAAAATTTAGAGTTGTCTCTGAAGACAAACAATATGATGGTGAAAGTTTGATGTAAACTTAGAGCACTCTCAGGATTGTGTCCCGAGGATGAAGGACATAGGTAGAATGGTCAAGCAGATAGCCTGACGATGATGATGTAGTCAATCAGCTGGGAATGACACGATCGAGTACAAACTCGTAAGAAATGAAGATTACTAAGAGTTGTTAAATCGCAGTGCGGACTCGTTTCAGTTGTCGGTGTCCTTGAGGGGTTCTAACAAATCAAAACCCGTTGGAAAAATGGAATCGGTGAGAATAATAGTTGATGAATCACTTATAAGAAGTTATGTAGTTCCATGGTGTTCTTGAGATACCAGACAATAATACTCGAAGGCTGATCAGGATAGAAACTGAACTTGAGCGTTGACTTGCAATAGCAGATACTTTAATCTTGTCATAATAGACGAGGCAATGGAATGGCTTCCTTTCAGATATATTGAATAAGGTTAGCATGGACAGAACCATAACTGTAAGGGATCCAATTTATGACACCAAAAGAATTATTCAAATGATTAAATATTCTTGTAAGAAGCTTTCATGATAAGTTCCACATCGTGTCCATGGGCATGAACACAAAGGTTCAAGGTCGACTCCCACTTCTGCAATGCATAACCTCCCATTCACTTCTCATTTTTGAAAAAGTTGTAGTGTTGAAATTTTAGTTGGCGAAGCAACAGAAGAGTATGACTCGCGAAAACTTTCGGGTTCATATGATTTGGGGAAGGCATAGGTTCAACCCATCGGGGCATCTTAGGAGCATATACCACAAATTTCAAGAATAAATAACACAAGCTCGATAGTAGATCATGCTTGAGAAAGCAGAGGATACAATTTACCAAAGGCATTATGTATCCAAGGAAAGGCTCACAAGCTTATTGAATATGAAGGACGTTGTCGGATAAAATCCGACAAAGGGTCTGGTGGTCCACAAGGGATCTGATGTGAGCATCGGTACTCAACCAGAGGAAGAATGAATGCAAGGAGATCGGATTATAGAAACAACTGACTAACTCAAAGCTCAAATGCAAAGGAATTATGAATCCCAAGACAAGGGATTAGAAGCAATGCCCTGATTAAGGATGGATAAGTTGAATAGCCTTAGGGGTACAATCGATGGCAATTTGATTGGTCGAGATCCAGCTCATGTTTAAAATGACGTCTGAGCCGGGAGGATGAATTCTAGGATCTGATTGAGGATTGCAATCATTCCCAACATATTGATTTAACAGACTCAAAATGATAATGATAAAGGATGCCAATAAGATTACCAGACTTATGGGATTAATCATAATGCAAGCAAGAATTTCAAGAGCAATAGGCGGTTGAGGATTTTTGGAAGATCGAATGGTATTTCGAAGACTTTTGTGAAATACTTGAATCAACTGGGATGAGCGGATACTCGGTAAGTGTGAGGAATTATTCATAGGGGTATTCATGTGGCAAAGACCTGTAAAGCAGTGTCACAAGGGATTCTTAGAAAGTCGGAGATTCGATGCATCTTGTAATAACAAGAGCAGCTGGGAATGAAAGTAAGAATGAGAGGTGTCTGTATTTATCCATAGGGACATTTCGATGGTAGGGAATTGAAAAAGCAACGGGCACAAAGTCTTAGAAGAACATCATAGAGTATCCTCGGAATCTTCTGGTGCAGTAGACGATCATCGGTAATAAGGTGCTCTCAGGGCGAAAGTGTGAAAGTGCAACTATCCCTGGGTGGTTTTGGTAATTCCTAACAACATATAGCTCATAGAGCTAATGCTACTTGAAGATAAATATTTCAGGAAAAGCTCAATTATTGGCATGGCATGGATTAGAAATTGGACCCCTCGAAATGCTAAGGACAAAAGGATTGGCGCAAGCTCAAAGCACAAGACTCTAAATTTCATTTTTAGTGTTCCAAGATCACATTGAGTCCATAGGAAAAGCCAATACTATTAAGAGGGGGTGAGGTGTTGCTTAATGAGGTTCTTGCTCAAAGTGCTTAGTGATATGCTCCACAACCCTCAACCATTTTCTCATATCCAAATATATCCCAAACCAAAAGTCAAACTCGGCGCCACCGAGTTCACTTGACATAGCCACTGCCACAAACCCCAGTCTTTTCAGTCCCACTGATAGGGATCTCGGTCTCACTGAGATGGGATTGTAATCTCTCTGTTTCCCTTCATAACGGTTCGGTCCAACCGAGATGAGCGATCGGTCCCACTGAGATTGCAATGCAAACTCTCCGTTTCCCTTTCATAACGTTTCGGTCCTACCAAGAGAGTGAATCGGTCCCACCGAGATTGCCTGACCAACTCTCTGGTTAGTCTATTACCAAAATCGGTCTCACCGAGTTTGTGTAATCGGTCTCACCGAGATTACGTTATGCCCTAAACCTAATGATATCGGTCCCACCGAGTTGACATGTCGGTCCCACCGGAAACCCTAACAATCACATTATGAACTAAATCGGTCTGACCGAGTTGTATGATTCGGTCCCATCGAGTTTGGTGATTTGTGTGTAACGGTTAGATTTTGTGTGGAGGCTATATATACCCCTCCACCCACTCTTCATTCGTGGAGAGGGCCATCAGAACATGCCTACACTTCTGACATACATTTTCCGGGAGAGACCCACCTACACTTGTGTTGAGGTCAAGATACTTCATTCCAACCACATAAATCTTGATCTCTAGCCTTCCCCAAGTTGCTTTCCAATCAAATCATCTTTCCACCTAATCCTATCCTATGAGAGAGAGTTGAGTGTTGGGGAGACTATCATTTGAAGCACAAGAGCAAGGAGTTCATCATCAACAAACCATTTGTTACCTCTTGGAGAGTGGTGTCTCCTAGATTGGTTAGGTGTCACTTGGGAGCCTCCGTCAAGATTGTGGAGGTGAACCAAGGAGCTTGTATGGGCAAGGAGATCGACTACTTCGTGAAGATCTACCCTAGTGAGGCAAGTCCTTCGTGGGCGATGGCCATGGTGGGATAGACAAGGTTGCTTCTTCGTGGACCCTTCGTGGGTGGAGCCCTCCGTAGACTCGCGCAACCGTTACCCTTAGTGGGTTGAAGTCTCCACCAACGTGGATGTATGATAGCAACACCTATCGGAACCACGCCAAAAATCTCCGTGTCTACATTGCGTTTGCTCCCTCCAAACTCCTCCCTTTACCTTCATATGCAATTGTTTTACATTCCGCTGCTATACTCTTAGAATTGCATGTGTAGGTTGTTTGCTTGACTTGTGCTAAGTTGCTAAAATCTGCCAAGAATTAAAATTGGGAAAAGGCTAGTTTTTTATTTGTTCAAGTAGTCTAATCACCCCCTCTAGACATACTTTCGATCCTACAAGTGGTATAAGAGCTTTGGTCTCCATTTGCCTTGATTTCCATAGCTTTGGTGATCATAGCCTTGGTTTCACAACCTAGGAGAGTATGGCGTCTAGTGAGGGAAATTACCACCGTAGATGTCCTTATTTTGATGGTACTTATTTTGCTAGTTGGAAGCATAAGATGAAAATGCATATTCTTGGACATAACCCCGCCGTTTGGGCTATTATGTGTATTGGCTTGCAAGGTGAATTCTTTGATGGGAGGGAACTGAACCGTGAGGCTAGCGCGGAAGAGTAGAAGATGCTGCAATACAATGCTCAAGCTTGTCATATTCTCTTCAACGGATTGTGCCCCGAAGAATTCAACAAAATCATCCGTCTTGAGAATGCAAAGGAAATTTGGGATACTTTGATTGATATGCACGAAGGTACCGACTCCGTCAAGGAATCCAAATTGGATGTGCTTCAAAGTCAACTTGACAAGTTCAAAATGAAGGATGGTGAAGAAGTCGCTGAAATGTACTCTAGGCTTGCTCTCATCACAAATGAGATTGCCGGCTTAGAAAGTGAAGAGATGACCGATTGATTCCTCATCAAGAAGATCCTAAGAGTCTTGGATGGAAAATATGATATCGTGTGCACATTGATCCAAATGATGCCCAGTTACAAAGATCTCAAGCCTACGGAAGTCATTGGAAGAATTGTTGCTCATGAGATGTCACTCAAGGATAAGGAAGAGCTTCAGAACAAGTCAAATGGTGCTTACAAAGCCGATGTGATGCTCCTACATCATCAAGTGAGAAACAAGCCTTCAATGAAGAATTGAGCCTGATGGTGAAGAACTTCAACAAATTCTACAAGAGTAGAAGCAAGGAAAGAAGTTCCATGTCAAGGTCCTACAATGAAAAAAGATCTTCGAGTCGTGAATGTAATTGCTACAATTGTGGAAGACCCGGACACTACTCCAATGAGTGTACGGCTCCCTACAAAAGAAGAGAAGATTCACCCAAAAGGAGAAGTAGAAGAGAAGAATCACCACCAAGAGAGAGAAGGAGTAGAGATGACCGTTATGAACGAAGAACATCACAGAGAAGCAAGGATTCGGAGATGAAGGACAAATCATCAAGGATCTACACAAAACGAAGACATCAAGCTCATGTTGGTGAATGGGTATCCGGCTCCGACTCCGACAATCACTCCGAGAGAAGTTATCACTCCGACACCGAATATACTCAAGATGAAGGTGTTGCCGGTCTAGCACTTGTAACAACCAACTCCTATGACATATTTGAGTCACCAAATGAAGGGATTGGAAGATGCTTCATGGCTAAAGGCCCAAAGGTATCACACACCGAGTATGTTGATTTCAATAGTGATGAAGATGACTTGCTAGGTGATGATGATTTACTTGTTGACAATTCTAGTGATGAAAACTATGATGAACTTGCTATTAATCATGCTAATCAAGACAAAATGAATGACGATGATAAGAAGGAGATTGAGCATCTAACTAAAGATATAAACACTCTTAAGTTAGCTCATGAAACTACCTTGGAAAATCATCGAGAGCTTTTAAAGGCTCGTGAGAAGTTACGCTTCGAAAAGCTCAACCTTGAGCAATAGCATGGGTTCTTAAAAGAGATCAATGATGATCTTTGCAAGAAAAGTTCTTCTTACATTGCCAAGCATTTACTTTTGTCTAGTTACATGCCACAAGTTAAATCTAGCAACAAGAGTAAGAAAGATTCTTCTTCTAGTAGTAACAATAATCATGCTAAACTCAATGATGTTGCTTCTAGTAGTTCTCTTGATTCCACTAATGATTCTCTTAGCCAAGTTACACTTGAGCAAGAAAATAGCTTATTGAAGGGAATTATAGAGAAAGGTGTTTACAAGAGCCTTGCCGGAAGTAAGCAATTTGAGCAAATTGTACGCAAGCAAGGAAGACATCAGAAGAATCAAGGTGTTGGTTTTGAACGAAAGTTCAATGCCAATGGAGTTGAGTGGGAAGAAGATCAATACCCCAAGATGAAATATGTTCCTCAACAAGAGAAGTATGATCCTACTTCTTTCCAAGGAACACAAGCTCAAGATGATCTTCCACCACAAGACCACAAGCAAAAAGGCAAGGACAAGCTTCAAGAAGAGATTGATGTATTTGAAGAAGCTCCCAAAGCCTTGGTCAAGTGGGTTCCCAAGACTACATCAAGTTCTACTTCATCAAGAATGACTACAACTTGAAGGATTCCCATCAAGATGGTGTGGATCCCGAAAAAGAAGAACTAGAGAGTTCTTGAGGGTGACTCCGCCAACACACTTCACTCATATCATTTTGGCGAGGACAAGTGCAAACAACTTCCATATTTTGCACTAGTTCAAGGAGTCACAAACCCTCTTGTTGGTAAGACAAGGGACAAGGTAACCTAATGCATTCATGGACATCATCTCATGTGAATATCACTCTATGTATATGGATATCCTTGTTTGTTCCTTGTGGGACTAACCCGTGTAAGTATTGAAAGTGCAACTCACTCCAAAGGATTGCTCCAAAGGATCTACATCAACATTGAGCATCTACATCTTCAACACCTACATGAAGTCATCATCGACAAAACCCAAGGTTAGTTCATCCCTCTTAAGGGGGGATGATAACCCACAAGTATAGGGGATCGCAACAGTTTTGGAGGGTAGAGTATTCAACCCAAATTTATTGATTAGACACAAGGGGAGCCAAAGAATATTCTCAAGTATTAGCAGCTGAGTTGTCAATTCAACCACACCTGGAAACTTAATATCTAGAGCAAAGTATTTAATAGCAAAGTAATATGATAGTAGTGGTAATGGTGGTAAAAGGTAACGATAGAAAAAGTAATATTTTTGGTGTTTTGTAGTGATGATAACAATAGCAACTGAAAAGTAAATAAGTGAAGAACAATATATGGAAAGCTCGTAGACAATGGATCGGTGATAGAGAATTATGCCGGATGCGGTTCATCATGTAACAGTCATAACCTAGGGTGACACAGAACTAGCTCCAATTCATCAATGTAATGTAGGCATGTATTCCGAATATAGTCATACGTGCTTATGGAAAAGAACTTGCATGACATCTTTTGTCCTACCCTCCCGTGGCAGCGGGGTCCTATTGGAAACTAAGGGATATTAAGGCCTCCTTTTAATAGAGTACCATACCAAAGCATTAACACATAGTGAATACATGAACTCCTCAAACTACGGTCATCGCCGAGAGTGGTCCCGACTATTGTCACTTCAGGGTTGCCGGATCATAACACATAGTAGGTGACTATAGACTTGCAAGATAGGATCAAGAACTCTCATATATTGATGAAAACATAATAGGTTCAGATCTGAAATCATGGCACTCGGGCCCTAGTGACAAGCATTAATAATAGCAAAGTCATAGCAACATCAATCTCAGAACATAGTGGATACTAGGGATCAAACCCTAACAAAACTAACTCGATTAGATGATAAATCTCATCCAACCCATCACCGTCCAGCAAGCCTACGATGGAATTACTCATGCACAACGGTGAGCATCGTGAAATTAGGGATGGAGGAAGGTTGATGATGACGATGGCGACGGATTCCCCTCTCCGGAGCCCCGAACGGACTCCAGATCAGCCATCCCGAGAGAGTTTAGGGCTTGGCGGCGGCTCCATATCGTAAAATGCGATGAATCCTTCTTGTAACGCCCTCGATGCGGCTATATCTCCTACGTGTCGAAGCACGACTTAGAGGCATAACCGCATTGAAAGCAATGTCGCAAGTGAGGTAATCTTCACAACAACCCATGTAAATAAATAAAGGGGAAAGGTACATAGTTGGCTTACACTCGCCACGTCACACAAATACATGAATAAGTCATTACATTCATCCAATACACTCAGGGTCCGACTACGGAACCAAAATAAAGATCAACCCCCAAATGCGACAAAGTCCCCGATCGCCCCAACTGGGCACCACTACTGATCATCTGGGAAAGACATGTAGTATCATCCTGAGTCCTCATCGAACTCCCACTTGAGCTCTGTCGAATCACCTGGAGCGGTGTCATCGGTCCCTGCATCTGGTTTTGGAAGGAATCTGTGAGTCACGGGGACTCAGCAATCTCACACCCTCGCGATCAAGACTATTTAAGCTTATGGGTAAGGTAAAGGTATGATGTGGAGCTGCAGCAAGCGACTAGCATATATGGTGGCTAACATACGCAAGTGAGAGCGAGAAGAGAAGGCAAAGGCACGATCGATGAACTATGATCAAGAAGTGATCCTAGAACAACCTACGTCAAGCATTACTCCAACACCGTGTTCACTTCCCAGACTCCGCCGAGAAGAGACCATCACGGTTACAAACGCGGCTGATGCATTTTTAATTAAGTTAAGTTCAAGTCTTCTACAACCGGACATTAACAAATTCCCATCTTCCCATAACCGCGGGCATGGCTTTCGAAAGTTCAAATCCCTGCAGGGGAGTCCCAACTTAGCCCATCACAAGCTCTCACGGTCAATGAAGGATATTCCTTCTCCCAAGACAATCCGATCAGACTCGGCATCCCGGTTACAAGACATCTCGACAATGCTAAAACTAAACCAGCAAAGCCACCCGAATGTGCCGACAAATCCCGATAGGAGCTGCACATATCTCGTTCTCAGGGCACACCGGATTCTCCAAGGTTCCGGTAGGCCAGCCCAGAGTTGCCCCTGGTGGCCACCGGCAGCTGTCAGGTTGGACCAACACTTAGAGGAGCACTGGCCCGAGGGTTTAAATAAAGATGACCCTTGAGTCCGCGGAACCCAAGGGAAAAATAGGCTAGGTGGCGAATGGTAAAACTAATCTTGGGCCATGTTGGAAGAGTTTTATTCAAGGCGAAGTGTCAAGGGGTTCCCATTATAACCCAACCGCGTAAGGAATGCAAAATCAAGGAACATAACACCGGTATAACGGAAACTAGGGCGGCAAGAGTGGAACAAAACACCAGGCATAAGGCCGAGCCTTCCACCCTTTACCAAATATATAGGTGCATTAAGATAAACAAGATAATATTGTGATATCCCAACAATAAACAAGTTCCAACAAGGAACGATCTCCAATCTTCACCTGCAACTAGCAACACTATAAGAGGGGCTGAGCAAAGCGGTAACATAGCCAAACAATGGTTTGCTAGGACATGGTGGGTTAGAGGTTTGACATGGCAATATGGGAGGCATGATAATCAAGTGGTAGGTATCGCAGCAGAGGCATAGCAAAAGCGCGAGCATCTAGCAAGCAAAGATAGAAGTGATTTCGAGGGTATGGTCATCTTGCCTGCAAAGTTCTCATAGTTGCCTTGATCCTCGTAAGCATACTCAACGGGCTCCTCGATCATGTACTCGTCTCCCGGTTTTACCCAAGCAAGAACAACAAGCAAAAAGGAACACAATCAACCACGTGCAATGCTCAAGCAACATGATGCAAACATGGTATGATGTGCGGGATGCGGTATGTGATGCATATGCACGACATGGAAATTAATGATTGAACCTGGATTCAACTTGGAAAACCAAGAGTGCCACTGGAAAGGTGAGTTGATTTCGGTTGAAATCGATATAAAGATCACCGGAATCGGATGCACAGTTTGGAAATGGCAAGCAAAACAAATATGGCACCGATCTGTGATAAGCAGCAAGTGATCAACTAAATGCATCAAGATAAATATGCTTTAGCACCCAAACATAGCAAAAAAATACATGGAAGGGATCCACTCATGATGCTTGACAAAATATGAACACTGAGCTACGGATAAATCACTCATTAACAGGTTCAAACAAGCATGGCAAAAGTGCAAAAGATAACAGGTTATAGACTTAGTGAAATTAACAGCATGTCAGGAATTTATCATCAGGAAGTAGTCTTTAGAGCATGATAACTACATGCTACAGGAACATATCATGGCAAATAAAGGCATGGCATGAAGCTACTCAAAGCATATAACAAAAGTCCCTTAGTGACCATAAGCCAAAAGGGATCATAAAATACAATTGCAAGAATGTGAACATAGCACAAACATAAACTGGAGCATGGCAAAACAGTTAACGAGTAGGCATGTTTACGAGCTCGATGCACTCACTACGTGGCATTGCATGACAAACTAAGCATACATCCAGCAAGAATACATGGCATAGAAGCTAGACATGGCAAGAACAACAACATAGCATGCATGGATCAACTACAACAAGCTCGGCAAAATTGCTAAACAAGTTAACAATCTGCCAGGAATAATTTTATAGCAAAAGTAGAGCTCGATTGACTCAAGCTAGGGTGCTCCATAATTGCAAACAAAGACATGGATGGGTAGAGCTCAACATTATCTACAAAACATCCTTACTGATCATCCTCAAAATAGGCATGGATCACTAGGAAACAACATGAATATATGGCATAAAAAAATAATGACAGGGCAATGACTTAGTGGAATTCTAAGTCCCTGAAATCAGCATCATTGAGTAAGCTACTTTGCATGCTTGTGCTAGTCACCACAAAGATCACAAAAATACATGGCATACACCCCTATAAAGATGGCATGGCATACATCAAAACACATGCAGAGCTCAGGATCATAGCATGCACACATCAATCATAGCAAAAATGACAAAAGGGCATTTGCTGAAACAGATCTGAAACTATCCTCACATTGCCTTCTTCCAACAGCATTTCGGGCATCAAGATGAGCTCAAATGAAAATGATGCAATGAGATGAAATGATGTACTCATCGATACGAACATTTTGATATGCTACACGCACGAATCGGAGCTACGCATGCAGAGTTATGGCATGTGAAAGAATGCAAAAAATAATTAGGAGGGAGGCAAAAGTCAACCGGATATAGATCGGATCTAGGTTTTGGCACTGTAGCAGCATGAGTCTCGAGGTTCGCCGGAAATGGACGTCGCGGTGGCCGGGGTCGGAGAAGCTTGCCGGCGCGAGGGGGCTCGCCGGCCGGAGATCTGGGCGCGGTGGCCGGAGCGACGGCAAGGAGGTGGCGAGGAGGCGGCGTCGGCACGGCTATGGCGGGCGGCAAGCCGAGGCGGCGGCGCGGGCAGCCGCCGGCGTGGTTTGCGGCAGTGGTCGGCGCCGAAGATGGGCAGCATGGCGGCGCGGGAAGGCGGGAGGCGGCGCGGGGCGCGGCCCGGGAGGCGGCGCGGGAGGGCCCGCCCCGGGCTTCAGTGGGCCGGCAGCTGGGGATGCGGCCGGGCTAACGGAGGCGTGACACCTGGCGGCGGCGGCTAGCCGGACATGTCCGTCGGTGGGATTTTGTCCGGCGGCGGCGGGTGGAGATTTTTAGGGGTTAGGGTAAGAGGAGATCCGGGATTGAAATGAAGGGGTCTATTTATAGAGGTAGAGGGAGCTAGGAAGCTCCAAATGAGGTGCGGTTTGCGGCCACACGATTGTGATCGAACGATCTAGATGATGGAACAGGTTTAGGTGGGTTTTGGGCCACTTTGGAAGGGTTTTAGGCTGCAACACACACGAGGCCTTTTCGGTCCCTCGGTTAACCGTTGGAGTATCAAACAAAGTCCAAATGGCACGAAACTTGACAGGCGGTCTACCGGTAGTAAACCAAGGCCGCATGAAAAGTCTTGGTCCAATCCGATAACGTTTAACACACACACACGAAAAGAGGTAGAAAGGGACACCGGAGGACATAGGAGCGCCGGAATGCAAAACGGACAACGGGGAAAATGCTCGGATGCATGAGACGACACGTATGCAAATGCGATGCACATGATGACATGATATGAGATGCATGAAAAAGACAAAAACACACAGAGACAAAAACCCGACAACGATGAAATAACATAACTTAGTGCCGGAAACGGCAAGAGTTGGAATACAATTAAGGTAAATTACATCCGGGGTGTTACAACACTCCACCACTACGAAAGGATCTCGTCCCGAGATCTAGGACTGGAAAAACTCCAGGTACTCAGAATGGAGGTGATCCTCGCGTTCCCAAGTGGCTTCACGGTCGGAATGATGTGACCACTTGACTTTGAGGAATTTGATAGACTTGTTGCGAGTCTTTTGTTAAATTTCTTCAAGAATAGCAACTGGGTGCTCATGATAAGACAGGTCTTCTTGGAGATCAATGTCTTCGAAGTTGACGGTGCGGTCAGGAGTCTTGAAGCACTTGCGGAGTTGAGGCACGTGGAACACGTCGTGCATGTTTGCAAAGTTGGAGGGAAGTTCAAGTTGATAGGAGAGATCGCCTCTTTTGCTTAAGATCTTGAAAGGACCCATGTATCTAGGGGCAAGTTTCCCTTTGATACCGAAGCGACGAGTACCTTTCATTGGAGAGACGCGGAGGTAAACATGGTCTCCAATCTCGAAAGCCAAGTCACGATGCTTACTATCATAGTAACTCTTCTGGCGCGATTGTGTGGCTTTCAGATTCTCGCGAATGACTTTGCACATCTCTTCTGCCTCTGTGATCAATTCATTGCCGAGAAGTTGACGTTCAATAGTCTCTGACCGGTTAAGAGGAGTACGACACTTCCTGCCATAGAGAATCTCAAATGGGGCCTTGCCCGAACTTGCTTGGAAGCTGTTGTTGTAGGAGAACTCGGCATATGGAATAAAATCTTCCCACTTCATACCGAAAGAGATGACACAAGCCCTGAGCATATCTTCAAGAATCTGATTTACTCGCTCGACTTGGCCACTAGTTTGAGGATGAAAAGTTGTGCTGAAGCGAATGTTGGTGCCCATGGCCTTCTGAAAAGAATCTCAGAACTTGGAGGCGAATATGCTGCCACGATCTAAAGATATCAACTGCGGAGTGCCGTGCAGAGAGACAATCCAGGAGGTATATAGCTCTGCCAACTGAGCTACTGTGATAGATTCTTTGATAGGAAGGAAATGAGCCACTTTAGTGAGTTTGTCGATGACAATGAAGATAGCATCATTGCCATGCTTGGACTTTGGAAATCCAGTCACGAAGTCCATCTCAATATGGTCAAACTTCAATTCTGGAATGGCAAGAGGTTGGAGGAGACTAGCTGGTCGTTGGTATTCTACTTTCACTCTTCTGTAGACATCACATTTGTTCACGAACTGAGCAATCTCGCGCTTCATTCGAGTCCACCAATACGACTGCTTGAGGTCCTGGTACATCTTTGTACTTCCAGGGTGGATAGAGAGGAGTGAATTGTGAGCCTCGTTCATAATGACTTTACGAATATCACCTTTAGGCACAACGATGCGATCCTCGAAGAATAGAGTATCCTTGTCATCAAGGTGATAGCACTTGTACTTGGGTTGACTCTTGGCAATCCCAATCTTCACCTTCTTCACCATAGCATCAAGAAGTTGAGCCTCGCGAATCTGATCTTCCAAAGTAGGAGATACTTGGAGGTTGGTGAGGAAACCTTGAGGAACAACTTGTAGATTGAGTTTGCGGAAAGCTTCACAAAGCTCGGGTTGGTAAGGCTTGAGAATCAGACTGTTGCAGTAAGCTTTCCTGCTCAATGCGTCAGCAATTACATTGGCCTTGCCTAGAGTATATTCGATACTCGGATTATACTCTTGAATCATTTTGACCCAACGAGTCTGCTTGAGGTTGAGATTAGGCTGAGTGAAGATGTACTTGAGACTCTTGTGGTTAGTGAAGATGTCCACTTTTCGTCCCAATAAGAGATGTCTCCAAGTTAAAAGAGCATGGAAAACTACCGCCAACTCGAGGTCATGAGTGGGGTAGTTCTTTTCGTTGGGCTTCAACTGGCGAGAGGTATAGGCCACAACTTTCTTCTCTTGCATCAACACTGCACTAAGACCTTGAAGGGAAGCATCACAAAAGACCTCAAACGGTTTGGATTCATCAGGAGGAGTCAGAACTGGAGCAGTGACTAACTTCTCTTTCAGGGTGTTGAAAGCGATGTCACATTCAGGAGACTAGACATACTTCACATGCTTCTGCAAGAGGTTGGAAAGAGGCTTCGCGATCTGTGAAAAGTTCTCAATGAACCTTCGACAATAGCTTGCGAGCCCAAGGAAGCTGCGGAGTTGCTTCACATTCTGAGGTGGTTCCCAATTCACAATTGCAGACACCTTCTCAGGATTAACCCCTATGCCCTTGGCAGAAATGATATGCCCAAGGTAGAGAACCTCATCGGGCCAAAACTCGCACTTAGAAAACTTGGCATAGAACTGATGTTCTCTGAGTTTATCCAACACCAATCTCAAATGCTTGGCATGATCCTCCATGTTCTTGGAAAAGACCAAAATGTCATCGAGGTAGACCAAGACGAACTCATTTGTGTGGGGGTTGAAGATGAAGTTCATCATGCGAGAGAATGTTGGCAGAGCGTTGACGAGGCCGAAAGACACGACAGTGTATTCATATGAACCAAAGCTTGTTTTGAAAGCTGTCTTGGGGATATCTTCTTCACGAATGCGAATTTGATGATAGCCCATACGGAGATCAAGCTTGGAGAATACTTGACCACCTTTGAGTTGTTCGAAAAGCTCGTTGATGTTGGGAAGTGGGTACTTGTTCTTTATAGTCTTCTTGTTCAATGGACGATAGTCGACACAGAGTCGGTCCGTTCCATCCTTCTTTTTCACAAAAAGAACTCCACAACCCCACGGAGAAGAACTAGGTCGGATGAGACCCAAATGCTCTTGTTCATCGAGTTGCTTCTTCAGCTCTTTCAATTCTTCAGGTCCAAGCTTGTAAGGACGTTTGCAAACAGGTTCCATACCAGGCTCAAGATTGATGACAAATTCAACTGGCTGGTGCGGAGGCATTCCTGGAAGCTCTTCTGGAAAGACGTCTTGATATTCGCAAACAACTGGAATTTGAGAGATGGCATCCAGTTCACCCTTCTCATTGAGAGAAAACAGACGAATGATATTTTCCCTTGCGGCAAAGACAATTACATCGTCAGACGAATGAGTCAATTGAATCTGCCTGGCAGCACAATCAAGATGAGCCTTGTGCTTAGAAAGCCAGTCCATTCCTAGAATAAGATCAATATCCAAGTCACCAAGAACAGTAGGAGAAGACAGAAACTTGTAGTCACCCAAAGTGATGGTAACATCCAGAACAATGGAGTTAGCGTTCATGCGTTTACCGGGAGAGACAACTGCTATCGGTCTAGGCAAAACTTGCAAAGCCAACTCATTCTTAGATGCAAATGGTCTTGAGATGAAACAATGCGATGCACCAGTGTTAAAAAGAACTTTTGCAGGAACATTGTTAACAAGAAGGTTACCCATAATCACATCTGACGATTCCTCTGCCTGAGCTGCATTCATCATGTTTACCTTGGCGAACTTGGGGTTATGCTTGACGACTGCGGTACTGGCAGATCTCACAGGAGGAGGAGGAAGACACCTCTGATTGAAGAATTTGTTGGCATAGTGACCCTTCTGTTGGCACTTGTTGCACGTGACCTCTGAAAGCGGACGGTGATATGGAGCACTTGATCTTGGAGCTTGAGACGAAGTCTTGTTCTGAAAGCCTGGGTTGGGTGGGTGGGAAGATCCATTGCCACCTTTGCTCTTCTGCTGATAAGGCTGACGGAACGGAGGAGGAGGAAGCCAATACTTTTGCTGCTTAGAAGCCACTTGAGTTGAGGAAGAAGGAGTCGCATATCTGACTCGCTTCTTGGAAGCATGGCACTTCACTTGAGCAATCTCTTGTTTCAGTGCCATGTTGTAAAACTCATCGTACTTCTTGGGCTCAAAGAGCATGAGAGCTAGTTGAAGATCTTCTCTGAGGCCACCCCTGAACTGGTATATCATGATCTTCTCGTCAGGGACGTCTTGCTTAGCGAAATGAGCTAGCTTCTGGAACATGATGTTGTACTGGTAAACAGACAGCCTGCCTTGCTTCAACAACACTTTGAGGAATGTGGTGAGTTTGAAGTCTTGACGGAATTCATCCAGGTAATCACACGGCCTCCTCTGGAATCTCTGTATTGCTAAAACCATTCTGCAACTTGGTCTTTGAGTTGGAAGGAGGCAAAGTTGACAAAGTCCTCAGGCCTGACGTTGCTGCACTCGAAATGCTTGCAGATATCCACGAGCCAATCATCAGCGTCTGTTGCCTCAACACAGTTGTTGAACGTCTTTGGCTGGTTAGCGAGGAACTGGTTGAGTGTAGCAAACTAATTCTGATTGTTGCCATGGCCATGATTCCCTTGGTTGTGCTCTTGCAAGATTTGCAAAAGCATCTGCGTGTTTGCATTGGTAGCGGCCATCATAGCTTGCCATGCCTCCGGAGGTGGAGGTGGTGGTGGCGGATCAGGATTCGGAGTCGTGCGCGTTGGAGGAGCCATCCTGAAGAGGGTCACATCCATTAGCATCTTGACAAATAGATATTTAAGTTGAAACAAATGGATCAAAATTGCAACATATAGTCTTCACATCCGAACAAAATGAACGAATGCATTCCAATTGAAATGGTCACATTTCCATAAATTGAGAAGCCACTAGATAGAGGAAGAAGAATAAAACAACAAGGTACAGACGAGAGCAAATACTTGTTAAGGATTACCCAATCACAAACAAAATTTCCACGGAAGAAGTACTAGAGCTACAAGAATTCCCACCTATGAAACTCCCGAACCTTTCTGGTTATGCAATCAGGTGTTGGGGATACAGGGGAAGCATAATATCTCACCCAAAGCTAGCAAATCCTACATCCAGCTGTATCCATCCTTCAACACAAAACCAAGAAACCTTCGGAAATCATTTACCTCAACCTTCGAAAAGCATCCGTTATACGAGTTATGGCAACACTCCCGAACTCCCGCCCCAGTACTGGGTGGCGTCGAGGTTATCTCACCAACAACTGCATAAAAGAGATTTTCGATGTCGGCGAAACTCAGGTATTCCAGAATCTCAACAATAAAATTGTGACGACAACACCTCGGAGCTCAACTCCCCGGGACACTGCCACAACCCCTAAATGTCAGGAGGCACCAAGAACAATGTTCTCGTCACAAAACCATCAGAACGATTAAGATACCCGCGTGATCCTAAGAATTTTTTTAGTGAACGTTGAGAAGAGAAGAGTCAAAACTCTACACCAGGATGCCTCACCAGAGCGACGAAGGGACTGAGGAGAAAAAATAATTCCTAACTCTTCGATATATATAATCCTAAATGACTCAAAACATTTTTCTAGACTCAACAACGCCGACGATTCCATCAAGCAGGGGGCTCCTAAGGTCGGGGAAGGCTCTGATTACCAACTTGTAACGCCCTCGATGCGGCTATATCTCCTATGTGTCGAAGCACGACCTAGAGGCATAACCGCATTGAAAGCAATGTTGCAAGTGAGGTAATCTTCACAACAACCCATGTAAATAAATAAAGGGGAAAGGTACATAGTTGGATTACACTCGCCACGTCACACAAATACATGAATAAGTCATTACATTCATCCAATACACTCAGGGTCCGACTACGGAACCAAAATAAAGATCAACCCCCAAATGCGACAAAGTCCCTGATCGCCCCAACTGGGCACCACTACTGATCATCTGGGAAAGACACATAGTATCGTCCTGAGTCCTCATCGAACTCCCACTTGAGCTCTGTCGAATCACCTGGAGCGGTGTCATCGGTCCCTGCATCTGGTTTTGTAAGGAATCTGTGACTCACGGGGACTCAGCAATCTCACACCCTCGCGATCAAGACTATTTAAGCTTATGGGAAAGGTAAAGGTATGATGTGGAGCTGCAGCAAGCGACTAGCATATATGGTGGCTAACATACGCAAGTGAGAGCGAGAAGAGAAGGAAAAGGCACAGTCGATGAACTATGATCAAGAAGTGATCCTAGAACAACCTACGTCAAGCATTACTCCAACACCGTGTTCACTTCCCGGACTCCGCCGAGAAGAGACCATCACGGTTACACACGCGGTTGATGCATTTTAATTAAGTTAAGTTCAAGTCTTCTACAACCGGACATTAACAAATTCCCATCTGCCCATAACCGCGGGCACGGCTTTTGAAAGTTCAAATCCCTGCAGGGGAGTCCCAACTTAGCCCATCACAAGCTCTCACGGTCAACGAAGGATATTCCTTCTCCCAAGACAATCCGATCAGACTCGGCATCCCGGTTACAAGACATCTCGACAATGGTAAAACTAAACCAGCAAAGCCACTCGAATGTGCCGACAAATCCTGATAGGAGCTGCACATATCTCGTTCCCAGGGCACACCGGATTGTCCAAGGTTCTGGTAGGCCAGCCTAGAGTTGCCCCTGGTGGCCACCGGCAGCTGACAGGTTGGACCAACACTTAGAGGAGCACTGGCCCGGGGGTTTAAATAAAGATGACCCTTGAGTCCACGGAACCCAAGGGAAAAAGAGGCTAGGTGGCGAATGGTAAAACCAATGTTGGGCCATGCTGGAAGAGTTTTATTCAAGGCGAAGTGTCAAGGGGTTCCCATTATAACCAAACCACGTAAGGAACGCAAAATCAAGGAACATAACACCGGTATGACGGAAACTAGGGCGGCAAGAGTGGAACAAAACACCAGGCATAAGGCCGAACCTTCCACCCTTTACCAAATATATAGGTGCATTAAGATAAACAAGATAATATTGTGATATCCCAACAATAAACAAGTTCCAACAAGGAACGATCTCCAATCTTCACCTGCAACTAGCAACGCTATAAGAGGGGCTGAGCAAAGCAGTAACATAGCCAAACAATGGTTTGCTAGGACATGGTGGGTTAGAGGTTTGACATGGCAATATGGGAGGCATGATAATCAAGTGGTAGGTATCGTAGCAGAGGCATAGCAAAAGCGCGAGCATCTAGCAAGCAAATATAGAAGTGATTTCGGGGGTATGGTCATCTTGCCTGCAAAGTTCTCAGAGTTGCCTTGATCCTCGTAAGCATACTCAACGGGCTCCTCGATCACGTACTTGTCTCCCGGTTCTACCCAAGCAAGAACAACAAGAAAAAAGGAACACAATCAACCATGTGCAATGCTCAAGCAACATGATGCAAACATGGAATGATGTGCGGGATGCGGTATGTGATGCATGTGCACGACATGGAAATGAATGATTGAACCTGGCATCAACTTGGAAAACCACGAGTTCCACTGGAAAGGTGAGTTGATTTCGGTCGAAATCGATATAAAGATCACTGGAATCGGATGCACAGTTTGGAAATGGCAAGCAAAACAAATATGGCACCGGTCTGCGATAATCAGCAAGTGATCAACTAAATGCATCAAGATAAATATGCTACAGCACCCAGACATAGCAAAAAAATACATGGCTGGGATCCACTCATGATTCTTGACAAAATATGAACACTGAGCTATGGATAAATCACTCATTAACAGGTTCAAACAAGCATGGCAAAAGTGCAAAAGATAACAGGTTACAGACTTTAGAGCATAATCAGGAAGCAATCTTTAGAGCATGATAACTACATGCTACAGGAACATATCATGGCAAATAAAGGCATTGGCATGAAGCTACTCAAAGCATATAACAAAAGTCCCTTAGTGACCATAAGCCAGAAGGGATCATAAAATACAATTGCAAGCATGTGAACATAGCAAAAACATAAATAGATTCAGACTTAGTGAAAAACTGGAGCATGGCAAAACAGTTAACAAGTAGGCATGTTTACGAGCTCGATGCACTCACTACGAGGCATTGCATGACAAACTAAGCATACACCCAGAAATAATACATGGCATAGAAGCTAGACATGGCAAGAACAACAACATAGCATGCATGGATCAACTACAACAAGCTCAACAAAATTGCTAAACAAGTTAACAATCTGCCAGTTATTATTTTATAGCAAAAGTAGAGATCGATTGACTCAAGCTAGGGTGCTCCAGAATTGCAAACAAAGATATGGATATATAGAGCTCAACATTATCTACAAAACATCCTTACTGATCATCCTCAAAATAGGAATGGATCGCTAGGAAACAACATGAACATATGGCATAAAAAAAATAATGACAGGGCAAGGACTTGGTGGAATTCTAAGTCCCTGAAATCAGCATCATTGAGTAAGCTACTTTGCATGCTTGTGCTAGTCACCACAAAGATCACAAAAATACATGGCACACACCCCTATAAAGATGGCATGGCATACATCAAAACACATGCAGAGCTCATGATCATAGCATGCACGCATCAATCATAGCAAAAATGACAAAAGGGCATTTGCTGAAACAGATCTGAAACTATCCTCACATAGCCCTCTTCCAACAGCATTTCGGGCATCAACATGAGCTCAAATGAAAATGATGCAAAGAGATGAAATGATGTACTCGTCGATACGAACATTTTGATATGCTACACGCACAAATCAGAGCTACGGATGCAAAGTTATGGCATGTGAAAGAATGCAAAAAATAATTAGGAGGGAGGCAAAAGTCAACCGGATCTAGATCGGATCTAGGGTTTGGCACTGTAGCAGCACGAGTCTCGAGGTTCGCCGGAAATGGACATCGCGGTGGCCGGGGTCGGAGAAGCTTGCCGGCGCGAGGGGGCTCGCCGGCCGGAGCTCGGGGCGCGGTGGCCGGAGCGACGACGAGGAGGTGGCGAGGAGG
>NC_041390.1:197024584-197150866 GCF_002162155.2 Triticum dicoccoides | reverse complement strand
CGGCGGGGGACGACGGGTGGCGGCGCGGGGCGCAACCCGGGAGGCGGCACGAGAGGGCCCGCCCCGGGCTTCGGCGGGCCGACGACGGGGGATGCGGCCGGGCCAACGGAGGCGTGACACGTGGCGGCGGCGTCTAGCCGGACATGTCCGTCGGTGGGATTTTGTCCGGCGGCGGCGGGTGGAGATTTTTGGGGGTTAGGGGAAGAGGAGATCCGGGATTGAAATGAAGGGGTCTATTTATAGATGTAGAGGGAGCTAGGAAGCTCCAAATGAGGTGCGGTTTGCGGCCAGGCGATCGTGATCGAACGATCTAGATGATGGAACAGGTTTAGGTGGGTTTTGGGCCACTTTGGAAGGGTGTTGGGCTGCAACACACACAAGGCCTTTTCGGTCCCTCGGTTAACCATTGGAGTATCAAACGAAGTCCAAATGGCACGAAACTTGACATGCGGTCTACCGGTAGTAAACCAAGGCCGCATGACAAGTCTCGGTCCAATCTGGTAACGTTTAACACACACACACACGAAAGGAGGTAGAAAGGGACACCAGAGGACATAGGAGCGCCGAAATGCAAAACAGACAACGGGGAAAATGCTTGGATGCATGAGACGACACGTATGCAAATGAGATGCACATGATGACATGATATGAGATGCATGACAAAGAGAAAAACACACGGAGACAAAAACTCGACAACGATGAAATAACATAACTTAGTGCCGGAAACGGCAAGAGTTGGAATACAATTAAGGTAAATTACATCCGGTGTGTTACACTTCTCCCTGGTTTTTTCTCCCCGAAAGTGAATATATGGAGTCAGGGTTGAGGTCGGTGGAGCGTTAGGGGGCCCACGAGACAGGGGAGCGTGCCCAGGGGGGTAGGGCGCGCCCCCACCCTCGTGGACAGGTGGAGGCCCTCCTGACGTGGACCTTCCTTCCAGTATTTTTTATATATATTCCAAAGTAATTCTCCGTTGATTTTCAAGTCAATCTGAGAACTTTTATTTCTGCACAAAAATAACACCATGGCAATTCTGCTTAAAACATCGTCAGTCAGGGTTTGTTCCATTCAAATCATGCAAGTTAGAGTCCAAAACAAGGGAAAAAGTGTTTGGAAAAGTAGATACGACGGAGACGTATCAAATCCCCCAAGCTTAAACCTTTGCTTGTCCTCAAGCAATTCAGTTGATAAACTGAAAGTGATAAAAAAACTTTTACAAACTCTGTTTGCTCTTGTTGTGGTAAATATGTAAAGCCAGCATTCAAGTTTTCAGCAAAGGTTATGAACTAACCATATTCATAATAACATTTAGGTCTCATGTTTACTCATATCAATGGCATAATCAACTAGCGAGCAATAATAATAAATCTCGGATGACAACACTTTCTCAAAACAATCATGATATGATATAACAAGATGGTATCTCGCTAGCCCTTTCTGAGATCGCAAAACATAAATGCAGAGCACCTTTAAAGATCAAGGACTGACTAGACATTGTAATTCATGGTAAAAGAGATCCAGTCAAGTCATACTCAATGTAAACTAACAGTAATGGATGCAAATGACAGTGGTGCTCTCCAACTGGTGCTTTTTAATAAGAGGATGATGACTCAACATAAAAGTAAATGGATAGGCCCTTCACAGAGGGAATCAGGGATTTGTAGAGGTGCCAGAGCTCGGTTTTGAAATAGATATGAATAATATTTTGAGCGGCATAATTTCATTATCAACATAACAACCGAGAGATGGCAATATCTTCCATGCTACACACATAATAGGCGGTTCCCAAACAGAATGGTACAATTTATACTCCCCCTCCACCAACAAGCATCAATCCATGGCTTGCTCGAAACAACGAGTGCCTCCAACTAACAACAGTCCTGGGGGAGTTTTGTTTGCAATTATTTTGGTTTGATTTGCATAAAGCATGGGACCGGGCATCCCGGTGACCAGCCATTTTCTCGTGAGTGAGGAGCGGAGTCCACTCCTCTTGAGAATAACCCGCCTAACATGGAAGATACAGACAGACCTAGTTGATACATGAGCTATTCGAGCATACAAAACAGAATGTTTATTTGAAGGTTTAGAGTTTGGCACATACAAATTTACTTGGAACGGCAGGTAGATACCGTATATAGGTAGGTATGGTGGACTCATATAGAATAACTTTGGGGTTTATGGAATTGGATGCACAAGCAGTATTCCCGCTTAGTACAGGTGAAGGCTAGCAAAAGACTGGGAAGCGACCAGCTAGAGAACGACAACAGTCATGAACATGCATTAAAATTAATCAACACCGAATGCAAGCATGAGTAGGATATAATGCACCATGAACATAAATATCATAGAGGCTATGTTGATTTTGTTTCAACTACATGCGTGAACATGTGCCAAGTCAAGCCACTCGAATCATTCAAAAGAGGATACCACCCTATCATACCACATCAAAACCATTTTAATAGCATGTTGGCACACAAGGTAAACCATTATAAACTCCTAGCTAATTAAGCATGGCATAAGCAACTATAATCTCTAATTGTCATTGCAAACATGTTTATTCATAATAGGCTGAATCAGGAATGATGAACTAATCATATTTACAAAAACAAGAGAGGTCGAGTTCATACCAGCTTTTCTCATCTCAATAAGTTCATCATATAATCATTATTATTGCCTTTCACTTGCACGACCGAATAGTGTGGATAATAATAATATTGCACGTGCATTGGACTAAGCTGGAATCTGCAAGCATTCAATTCAAGAGAGAAGACAAGGTAATATGGGCTCTTTTGTCAGATCAACCATAATGCATATGAGAGCCACTCAATCATTTTAATCATGGTCTTCTCCTCTCGACCCCCAAAGAACAAGAAAAGAAATAAAACTATTTACACGGGAAAGCTCCCAACAAGCAAAAGAAGAACAAGAAATCTTTTTGGGTTTTCTTTTTAATTATTACTACAAGCATGGAAAGTAAACTAATTAAAAGCTACAACTATTTTTTGTTTTTTTCTTAAGGTTTATTAAACACACAAGAAGAAAGCATAAAAAGGAAAATAAACTAGCATGGATGATACAATGAAAAAGTATGAGCACCGACAACTAGCAATGAGTGTGTGAACATGAATGTAATGTCGGTGGGAAATACGTACTCCCCCAAGCTTAGGCTTTTGTCCTATGTTGGTCTATGGCCACGGCTGGCCTGGCGGATATCCAAAGTAATAGTTGGGGTCGTACTATGAAGAAGCTTCGGATTGCCACTGGTTGGCAATGACCTCCGGGCCCCACTGGTAATCAGAATGTCGTGGAGGATCAAACTGTGGTTCTGGCTCTGGCTCTGTAGCTGATGTAGGGTTCCGGTAGGCATGAATGGCCTCCAACGGAACAAGGCACTTGCCTGCAGATAAATCAAACACGGAAGGAGCAGGCAAGGTAATAGTCTTAGGATGATTTTTACCAAATATTAATTTGTACTTAAGCTCCTTTTCCCTATTCTTAACAATAAAGTCATGTGCTACCATAATCTTATAATCTAGATAAATAGGAGGCAACAACTTCTCTTCCTTCTCATAATGCCTAATAGGTATGTTAAAGTGTGCAGCGAGGCGCGAGGCGAAGATGCCTCCAAGGACGGGCCCCTTAGTACGGTTAAGATTTAACCGCTTTGCAACAATAACGCCAACACTAAATGTGTCATCACGAAACAAGGCATGGCACAAAATAACAATACCAGGGGAACTAAGGTTGCCACAGTTTCCGCGACCAATTAAGCATCTACTAGCAAATATAGCAAAGTAACATAGAACAGGAAAGTGTATGCTAGTAATTCGTGCGTCGGAAACCTTCCTCGTTTCCCCTACAACAATGGTATCAATAAACCCATCCACATCGTCACGATGTGGTTCCTCTACACTGCCCTCAAAAGGGATCAAACAAATCCGACAAAAGTCATGAAGTGACATCTCCTTATGCTCATCATATAAATAAAATTCCACCGGAGGTGGTGAGCTCCTATCATGGAAATGAAAGTTTTGCACAAAGATATTGGTGAGTAAGAGATACTGTTCGCGTTGGTCGTGGAGGAAGGCGGTGGGGCCTGCATTCTCAGCCAATTCATAGAAATCATCATAAATCCTGGCTGCTCTCAAGAAATTATCACAAGGCCATTCACACGGCCGAACTTCCGCGGTGCGAGGGAGATTATATTTGGGCCTCTTATCCTCCTCACTTTGCTTATCCTTCGAGCTTCGGCTCGATGAGCCCCTCAAAAATCTCTTCATCTTTTCTGATTTTTTTGAAATTTTTAGTAACTTCAGAATAAAAGTGAACCAAACTCAACAAAATTAATAGCAACTACTCCTACAAGTGCCTAGAGGATATATCATGCATTAAAACTACTTTTGACCACATAAATTTGACATTCAAGCTCAATAACAGGGTCACCTAAGCAGCAAAAATATGCAATGAATAAAGCACTAGAACAAAAACGAATTGGACCATTGGAGGAGTCACATACCAAGGAATAATCCCCCAAAAGCAGTTTTTTGAATGGAGCTTTGAGCAAGGAGATTGAAAAATGGCCACAAGATGAGCTTGGACTCGGGTTTGAGCTGGTTAGTGATGTTTGTGGGAGGAAGAAGGAGTGCGTGGTAGCTGGAATAAGTGGAGGGGAGCCACCGTGGGCCCACGAGGCAGGGCGGCGCGCCCAGGGGGTAGGGCGCTCCCTCCACCCTTGTGGCCAGGTGCTTGCTCCCCCTGCTGTGTTTTCAGTGCCAGATATTCTCAAATATTCTAGAAAAAATCATATTTAATTTTCAGGGCATTTGGAGAACTTTTATTTTCAGGGTATTTTTCATTGCACTGATAATTCAGAGAACAGATAGAAATTACTAATTTTTCTTTATTTAATATAGATAACAGAAAGTAAAAAGAGGATATAGAGAGTTGTGTTTTCTAAATTCATCCATCTCATGCTCATCAAAAGGAATCCACTAACAAGGTTGATCGGGTCTTGTTAACAAACTCATTCCGAATAACATGGAACCGGAGAATTTTCGAATAACACTAGGTTACCTCAACGGGGATATGCATGTCCCCAAAAATTAGTATATCATATTTCTTCTTGACAGTAGGAATAGGAAATTCAAAACCTCCAATAGTAATAGTTGGAATTTTTCCAATAGAGTTTATACTATGAACTTGAGGTTGTTTCCTCGGAAAGTGTACCATATGCTCATTGCCATTAACATGAAAAGTGACATTGCCTTTGGTGCAATCAATAACAGCCCCTGCAGTATTCAAAAAGGGTCTTCCAAGAATAATAGACATATTATCGTCCTTGGGAATATCAAGAATAACAAAGTCCGTTAAAATAGTAATGTTCGCAACCACAACATGCACATCCTCACAAATACAAACAGGTATAGCAGTTGATTTATCAGCCATTTGCAAAGATATTTCAGTAGGTGTCAACTTATTCAAATCAAGTCTACGATATAAAGAGAGAGACATAACACTAACACCGGCTCCAAGATCACATAAAGCAGTTTTAACATAGTTTCTTTTAATGGAGCATGGTATAGTTGGTACTCCTGGATCTCCAAGTTTCTTAGGTATTCCACCCTTAAAGTGTAATTAGCAAGCATGGTGGAAATTTCAGCTTCTGGTATCTTTCTTTTATTTATAACAATTTCTTTCATGTACTTAGCATAAGGATTCATTTTAAGCATATCAGTCAAACGCATACGCAAAAAGATAGGTCTAATCATTTAAGCAAAGCGCTCAAAATCCCCATCATCCTTTTTCTTGGATGGTTTATGAGGAAAAGGCATCGGTTTCTGAACCCATGGTTCTATTTCCTTACCGTGCTTCCCAGCAACAAAGTCTCTCTTATCATAACGTTGATTCTTTGAATATGGGTTATCAAGATCAACAGCAGGTTCAATCGCTATTTCATAGTCATTATTAGGTTGAGCATCAACATGATCATCATTATTAACATTATCACTAGGTTCATGCTCATTACCAGATTGTGTTTTAGCATCAGAAATAGAAATGTCATTAGGATTCTTAGGTGTGTCAACAACAGGTTCGCTACAAGCATGCAAAGTCCTATCATTTTTCTTTTTCTTCCTCTTAGTAGGACTAGGTGCATCAATATTATTTCTCTGAGAATCTTTCTCAATTCTCTTAGGATGGCCCTCAGGATACAAAGGTTCCTGAGTCATTTTACCACCTCTAGTCATAACTCTAATAGCATTATCATTCTTATTGTTTAATTCATTGAGAAAATCATTCTGAGCTTTAAGTACCTATTCTACTTGAGTGGTAACCATAGAAGCATGTTTACTAATAAGTTTTAGTTCACCTTTAACATTAGCCATATAATCACTCAAGTGTTCAATCATATAAGCATTATATTTCAATTGTCTACCAACATAAGCATTAAAATCTTCTTACTTAACCATAAAGTTATCAAACTCATCTAAGCATTGGCTAGCAAACTTAGTAGGAGGGATTACAGCTTTATCATATCTATAGAGAGAATTTACCTTTACTACCTGTGTTGGGTTATCAAGACCATATGTTTCTTCAATAGGTGATGGATTAAAACCATGTATTTCTTCAACAGACAATAAATTAAGACCATGTATTTCTTTGATAGGAGGTAAATTCTTAACATCTTCAGCTTTTATAGCTTTTTCTTTCATAGATTTCTTTGCCTCTTGCATATCTTCAGGACTGAGAAATAGAACACCCCTTTTCTTCGGAGTTGGCTTGGGAGTTGGCTCAGGAAGTGTCCAATTATTTTCATTGGTCAACATATTATTCAATAAAATTTCTGCTTCATCTGGTGTTCTTTCCCTGAAAACACAACCAGCACAACTATCCAGGTGGTCTCTGGAAGCATCAGTTAGTCCATTATAAAAGATATCAAGTATTTAATTTTTCTTAAGAGGATGATCAGGCAAAGCATTGAGTAATTGGAGAAGCCTCCCCCAAGCTTGTGGGAGACTCTCTTCTTCAATTTGCACAAAATTATATATTTCCCTTAAAGCAGCTTGTTTCTTATGAGCGGGGAAATATTTAGCAGAGAAGTAACAAATCATATCCTGGGGACTACGCACACAACCAGGATCAAGAGAATTAAACCATATCTTAGCATCACCCTTTAATGAGAACGGAAATAATTTAAGTATATAATAGTAGCGAGTTTTTTCATCATTAGTGAACAGGGTAGCTATATCATTTAATTTAGTAAGATGTTCCCCAACAGTTTCAGATTCATAGCCATAGAAAGGATCAGATTCAACCAAAGTAATTATCTCAGGATCGATAGAGAATTCATAATCCTTATCAGTAAGAAAGATAGGTGAAGTAGCATAAGCAGGATCATATTACATTCTAGCATTCAAAGTTTTTTGTTTCAGCTTACCTAATAATTTCTTAAGATCACTCATATCATTGCAAGCAAGAAAGTCTCTAGCAGTTTCTTCATCCATAACATAACTGTCGGTGTCGAAACCGGCGGATCTCGGGTAGGGGGTCCGGAACTGTGCGTCTAAGGCGGATGGTAACAGGAGGCAGGGGACACAATGTTTTACCCAGGTTCGGGCCCTCTTGATGGAGGTAAAACCCTATATCCTTCTTGATTTATTCTTGATGATATGAGTAGTACAAGAGTTGATCTACCACGAGATCAGAGAGGCTAAACCCCAGAAGCTAGCATATGGTATCATTGTATGTTGTCCTACGGACTAAAACCGTCCGGTTTATATAGACACCGGAGGGGGCTAGGGTTACACAAGGTCAGTTACAAAGGAGATATACATATCCGTATTGCCTAGCTTGCCTTCCATGCCAAGTAGAGTCCCATCCGGACACGAGACGAAGTCTTCAATCTTGTATCTTCATAGTCCAACAGTCCAGCCAAAGGATATAATCCGACTATCCGGATACCCCGTAATCCAGGACTCCCCCAGTAGCCCCCGAACCAGGCTTCAATGACGATGAGTCTGGCGCGCAGTGTTGTCTTCGGCATTGCAAGGCGGGTTCTTCTCCATATTTCAAATGTTTGTAAAGTAGTGTCCGATCCCATAAATGCTGAACCTCTTGGCTTCTGCGCCCAATAAGGGCTATCTTCCACGCGTCGAATGAATGCGAGGCGCCAGGGTGTTTTTACATTCGCCCCCCTAGCCAGACAAATAAATTGTGTATTAAAGGAATGGGGATTCTTAGATCCAATCCATACCATCCTCCCCCTGCGAGAATCCATCGGAGCGTGCTTCAGAAAGATCCACTCCAACATGGCCGACCTTCGCAGCTCCTCCTCCCGCCCCCGTAGCCCTAAGCCCGGTGATTGGGAGAGGTGTTCAGTCCCACACAGTCGATTAGTCGAACTGCAGACTAAGGGATTTCTCCCTCCGGCGTATATGGTGCCCGTCCGAGCCGGACTCGCCACCTACAATGGCGGGGAGCAAGCGGAGAGCTTCCCCAGCCCCTCTACGGGGGAGCGGGTATGCCTTGTCCCTTATTTATTGAGGGGACTCGAGTTTCCGATTCATCCATTCATCCGCGGGCTCCTGGAGTTCTACGGCCTCCAATTGCATAATTTCACCCCTGCCTCCATTTTACACATCGCCGGCTATGTTGCCCTCTGCGAGTTGTTCCTGGGCTGCGAGGCTCATTTCGAGCTGTGGAAAAGGTTATTTTGCCTCGTCCCTCGCACACAGAAGGGGTCACTTTATCAAGTGGGTGGAGCCGAAATATGGCGCATCGCCAGAACCGGATACCTGTCCGGTACTCCGAAGAAGACGTCCGAAGACTGGCCTTCGGAATGGTTTTATATGGAGGATGTCCCCCTTCCGGACCCTGTTCGGCGGGGTCTTCATGAGTTCAACAATGCTCCTCTGAAGAAATGCTGAAGTTGGCACCCACGGAGCACCCAGGAGGAAGACAACAGAGAAGTCCTTTACCTGATGAACTGGATTAAAGCGCTGGCTCAATCAGGATTGATAGTAACGAGGTCATGTCAATATGCATAATGCGGGGAGTGCAGCCACTTCAATATCGAGGGCACCCCCTGTGGTGTTTTAACGGGGAAGATGATGCCACCGTTGCGGGCATAAGGGTCCGGACAATGCCGCCGCTTTAGCAAAAATTATGTCCGAACTGTTCAGAGGAGAGGAAGAGGAGTTCATCCGCATCAAGCCACGGGATGGATTCTCCATGTACAACCCTCCAAGCTGGGTGAGTTATATCTCCTTATTCCCATTCTTCCTGCATTCTTTGTCGTAGATACTCACCTTTCCATTTTGCGGCAGGAACTATGAAAATCCATAAAGGAGGTCAGCAACCCATCCCCACAACCAGAGGACCCTGACCGAGCCCTCGATTCCGGACTCAAAGAAGATCCGGACATATTCATGGAGCTGATAGACCGACTATCCCGGACTGCTTCCTGCGTCGCACGTAAGAAAAACCAAAAATCCCAACTCCAAAAACTAGGATCCCATTTTAGACACTTCACCTACCATATACATATGGTGTTTTTACAGGGAAGACATTCGGGACGCCCTGCCGAACCCACAGCAACTCGCCAACAAGAGGCACCGAGGCCGGGCAGGCTAAAAAGGAAGGCGGTCAGGACGGAGACACCGGCGCAAAGGTATAATAGTAACCCCGCTCTGTGGTTGTCGTCTTTCTCGAAATGTAATGACATCCATGTTTCTTTAACAAAAAACGCTCGCTGAAATATGTCCGGTGATGCTGCCGATCACGCTTCCACCAGTCGGGCTCCAAGACCGGACATAGAGGCAGAAGCCGATATGGGGCGGACGCCGGATAATCCACCTACAGAGGATGCAGATAGATTATCCGCTGCAAATTCAGAAGTGGAGAGCGCCATGAATCATAGGCATCGCCAGGCCGTACTCCGCGACGCCTGCTTTTGACCAGAGGCATTTGATGCCTTCAATTCTGGAGAGGTGTACCTCCGTGCTGCTCAAGATGGTCTAGCCAGAGCCACGGACCAGTATGTAGAGGATGTACGGTTAAGTAATTCTGACGATTATATGTATCAGTAGCCCCTGAGACTTGAAACAGTTAGCAGAACTGATTTAAGGATCATCTTTATTGTGCAGGTTCTTACAGAGAAAAATACTCGACTGTCACAGGAGCTAGAGGAATGCAAGGCCCAACTTCGGACCGCCGTTGCCACATTGAAGGAACCTAAAAAGTCCCCAGCTTGTAAAATTTCTTTCAAAGAATGATGGGTACCGTATAACATGCGGCATGGCTGCAGATCTAACAATAGATGTTGCAGATGAATCCGGAGAGAATCCGGAGGACCAGCATACCGTACGATAGCTAAAGGCTGGCGAACGTGTGCTGACTGAGGTCAGGCGGGAGAAAAACAATCTCCAAGACGCCAATACCAAGCTGAGCGTGGAACTGAAAGATGTTCGAGCCTAGCTTGCGGACTCCGAGAAGGAGAATAAGCGGCTTTGACGCGACATATTCAGTAAGTGCTTGAACGAACCCTTAAAAAAGGGAACAACGGAGAAGCCGGCTAACCGAGTTATGTCCGGGTCGTCCCGCGGAGGAGATGCCTGGGTCTGCGGGTGATCTTCTTTCCGAGCTCTCGCAATTGCACGAACAAGTTCGGCAGGTGATGCAAGGTATTGCCCAGGCCTTGTGGCCATCCGTCTCCCTGCCAGAAGGCATTGTAGAGCTTGTGGAGAAGCTCAAGGGAGAACGGCGGCGCCTCCGATTATGGAAGATATCTGCCTGCCGTCAAGGTGCCCGGGAAGCCTGGGCCATGGTGAAGACGCGGTACACCAAGGCTGACCCAAATCACATGGCCGAGGTCGGGCCTATGGGGCACGACAGGAAAGAGATCCCCGTTAGCTTAGTTTATGGGCAAGTAGAGTTAGCCGCAAAGTATTCCCAACAGGATTGTAGGCTAGATTGCCTGTTGGATGGTATAGAAGAGGAATTTAATCAGTCTGCATGACTATGTAATTAAAGTGACATGTATAATGCCTTCTAGCCGGATTGTAGATCATTTGTCATGGCGGACCTTTTCGCTTCGACCTCGGGACACGATAGTATGGAGTGTATCCGAATACCCGCTCAGTTATATAAGAACCGGGGTATGCGTGGAGACCAGGCGTAGGGGTCATTAGTTCTTGAACAGACAAGTGCCCAACTAGTTATGTTATATTACATGGGTAGTAAGAAACATCTTCTAGGGAGAATAGTTCCGTTAAGGGTTCCTTTCCCTGGGTAGGCATGCCCTAAAGTGCATGTCCGGACTGCGAGAGGAAATGCAGGTAAAAACATCTGGGGGCATGTATGGAAAATAAAAATCATCTTTTGTTCACCAACCGAATATTCCCTTCAGAATGCTAGCTTTCGGCTTCACCCAATCTGAGGTACACATCCGGCTGACCCGGCAGTAACAATCGCAGAGGTGCTCCCCTTATGCCCTAGCCGAATTAACGGGAACGTAGGGCATAAATACAAGAGCCAGGCAACCCAGCTTGGCCAAAACATAAGTCATATCGATGCATATAATGGCGAAAAAAGGTACATGCGGATGAATAACGCATGTGCTGGGCATGAAGCCCATATAAATACTTAAGCTTCTGTGTAAGAAGCCCCCAGGTATGATGAGCGCGGCTAGCGCATCTATAATGTGCAAGCGAGGCACAAGTTGGCCCTTGAAGGCCTAGAGAAAGAATAAAAGAAAGAAAGAAAGAGAAACAAGACAGGTAATGTATATGCAAAAATGGACAGAGGAAGGAGATGAACATATAGTCCGGCGCTAGGCGTAGAATCTTCGGAGCCTGGCTGTGTTCCATGGGTTCGGCTCAAGTAGATTATTCGATGTGTCCCGCAGACGGTACGCTCCACCGGTCAGAACTTGGTTATAAGTTTTGGCTCGTACTTCTCTGCTTTGGTATCTATGAGCCTGTTGCTGATAAAATGCGGAATGGGCTTTTGCCACATTGCGCTCCTTCTCCAGGGTGTCCAGACTGTCCTGCCGATCGAGCTCGGCTTCTATTTCTTCGTACATGTGCACTCGAGGTGAGTCATGAATTATGTCACAAGGCAAGACTGCCTCTGCGCCGTACACCATAAAGAAGGGTGTATATCCGGTACTGCGATTCGGCGTGGTCCGCAGCCCCCAGAGTACGGAGTCGAGCCCCTCTACCTAGTGCGTGTTAGACCCCGTTAAGGACCGCACTAATCTGGGTTTAATGCCGCTCATGATAAGACCGTTTGCTCTCTCAACTTGGCCGTTGGTTTGCGGGTGATAGACGGAAGCATAATCGAGCTTGATGCCCATGTTGCTGCACTAGAGTTTTACCTCATCGGCCGTGAAGTTCGTGTCATTGTCAGTGATGATGCTGTGGGGGACGCCATAACGGTGTACGACCCCGGATATGAAGTCTATCACCGGTCCGGATTCGGCTGTTTTAACCGGTTTGGCTTCTATCCATTTGGTGAATTTATCCACCATGACCAGTAAGTATTTTTTTCTTGTGGGTTCCCCCTTTAAGGGGTCCAACCATGTCAAGCCCCCAGACCGTGAAGGGCCACGTAATGGGGATTGTTTGGAGGGAGGTGGGAGGCATGTGGCTTTGATTTGCAAAAAGCTGGCAACCGGTGCAGCGTTGGACCGAGTCCGGCATGAATTTCTGCCAAAAGTTTCCGCCCTTCCTCTTTGGAGATACACCTTTGAAGGACTCTGGTAGTGCTTTTTTTATACAGTTCTCCCTCATGGACCCTGTAGGCCTTAGAACGCCGCACTATGCAGTGTGCCTCATTTTGGTCCTCCGGAAGTTCCTGCCTAGTTAGGTAGGCCATGAATGGTTCTGTCCACGGGGCTATGATGGCCATTATTACGGGGGCTGAAGGTGTTGTTTCGGTGGTAGAGCCTCCGATTATGTCAGAGTGTTCGGTATCGAGCATTGTGGCCGGGTCCGGACTAATATTGCCGGTGTCCCCTTCCCATACCACGGATGGCTTAAACAACCTCTCTAAAAAGATGTTGGGGGGACCGTATCGCGTTTTGCGCCGATGCGGGCGAGGATATCCGCCGCCTGATTGTTTTCCCGAGCCACATGGTGAAATTCAAGCCCCTCGAACCGAGCTGACATCTTTAAGACGGCGTTACGATAGGCCGCCATCTTCGGATCCTTGGCATCAAAGCCTCCATTTATTTGGGATATTGCGAGGTTCGAATCCCCACGCACCTCCAGGCGCTGAATGCCCATGGAAACTGCCATCCGAAGACCATGTAACAGGGCTTTGTATTCGGCTGGATTGTTGGAGTCTGTATACAGTATCTATAGTACGTATTGAACTCTATCTCCGGTTGGGGACGTCAGGACGACGCCAGCCCCCAGTCCAGCCAGCATTTTGGAGCCGTTGAAGTGCATAATCCAATTGGAGTATGTGCCGTACTCTTTAGGGAGTTCGGCTTCCGTCCATTCAGCGACAAAGTCGGCCAATACTTGCGATTTAATGGCTCGCCGAGGTTTGTATGTTATGTCGAACGGGAGGAGCTCAATGGCCCATTTGGCAATCCGGCTCGTGGCGTCGCGGTTGTTTATAATATCATTGAGTGGCACCTCCGAGGCTACTGTAATCGAACACTCTTGAAAGTAGTGTCACAGTTTCCGGGATGCCATGACTACCGCATAGGCTATCTTTTGATAATGTGGGTACCGTGATTTGCATGGAGTGAGGACAATGGATACATAATATACCAGTTTTGAAGAGGGAATTTATGTCTGTCCGCTTCTCATTCGACGACGAGCACTGCGCTTATAACTTGATGAGTTGCTGCAATGTATAATAGCATTGGTTCGCCGATGTTTGGCGCGGCCAGGATTGGGTTGGTTGCCAGTATGGCTTTTATTTCTTCCAATCCGGCTGTGGCAGCGTCCGTCCACTCAAAGTGTTCGGTGCGCCGAAGGAGGCGATAAAGGGGTAATGCATTTTCTCCTAAGCGGAAGATAAAGCGGCTTAGAGCCGCCACACATCCAGTTAATTTCTGGACTTGTTTAAGGTCTGTTGGGGTAGCCAACTGTGACAGAGCTCGGATTTTGGCCGGATTAGCTTCAATTCCTCCGCTGGAGACAATGAAGCCCAGGAGCTTTCCGGCTGGTACGCCGAAAATGCATTTTTCCGGATTGAGCTTGATGTCGTATGTTCGGAGGTTGTCAAATGTGAGCCTCAAGTCGTCTATCAGAGAGTCGACGTGTTTGGTTTTGACGACCACATCATCTATGTATGCCTCTACTGTTTTGCCGATTTGTTTCTCCAGACATGTCTGAATCAAGCGCTGATATGTTGCGCCAGTGTTTTTGAGCCCAAAAGGCATTGTGTTGAAACAGAAGGGGCCGTATGGTGTGATGAATGCCGTTGCAGCTTGGTCGGACTCCGCCATCTTGATTTAGTGTTAGCTGGAGTATGCGTCGAGGAAACACAATGATTCATGTCCTACTGTAGCATCGATAATTTGATCATTACGAGGGAGGGGGAAGGGATCCTTTGGGCAGGCCTTGTTGAGGTCCTTGAAATCGACACATAGGCACCAGGATTTTTCCTTCTTTGGTAACATCACCAGGTTTGCTAGCCAGTCCGGGTGTTTTATTTCTCTGATGAATCCGGCCTCTAATAACTTGGCTAGGTCCTCTCCCATGGCCTGTATTTTAGGTTCGGAGAAACGCTCAAGAGCCTGCTTGACCGGCTTGAATCCCTTTAGGATATTGAGGTTGTGCTTGGCCAGCCTGCATGGGATTCCTGGCTTGTCTAAGGGATGCCAGGTGAATATGTCCCAATTCTCGCGCAGGAACTCTCGTAGTGCGGCGTCCATGGTGGGGTTTAACTGTGTCCCGATGGAGGCTGTTTTTGTAGGGTCCATTGGGTGGACTTGGAATTTGACTATTTCGTCCGCTGGTTTAAAAGAGGTAGACTTGGATCTCTTGTCAAGTATTAAGTCGTCCCTGTCCACTGTGGAGCGTTGCGCAGTTAATTCCTCGGCCGAAAGGGCTTCGGATAATGCCTCGAGGGCCAATGCGGCCGTTTTGTTTTCGGCGCGGAGCGCTGTGTCCGGATCACTAGCAAGAGTGATGATTCCGTTGGGCCCGGGCATTTTGAGGTTCATGTACCCATAATGGGGTATGGCTTGGAAGATTGTGAACGCTTCCCACCCTAAAAGAGCGTGGTATCCACTACTGAACGGGGCCACTTGGAATGTAATTTTTTCGGACCTATAGTTCTCCGACGTGCCGAACACCACATCTAGTATGATTTTCCCAGCACAGTGTGCTTCCCGACTAGGGATGATTCCTATGAAGGTTGTGCTGCTTTGCTCAATGCAGTTCCAGTCTATTTCCATTTTTTGAAGAGTTTCCTCATAGATGAGGTTTAATCCACTGCCGCCGCCCATGAGTACTTTGGTGAGTCGAAAGCCGTCCACAATTGGACTGAGGACCAGTGCAGATGGTGCTCGGGCAGTTCGGAATTTAGGTTCGTCACTGGCATTGAAGATAATAGCCGTGTCACTCCATGGATTCATTGCTGCCACGTGGAAGATTTCGGCGAGGCTACGGAGTGTTCGCTTGCGCCTATTGTTTGGTGCGGAAGTTTCAAAAACTATTAATACCGTATTGTTATCTCCGTGATGGTGCTCTGTGGCATTTGGGATAAGAAGATCCTCACCACTTTGGGCCACCTGCCGGAGTATCCAACATGCTCTAAGGCTATGTGTTGGTATGGTATCCGCTGTACTATGAATTTTGCAGGGTCCATTAAGCCATCCCTCCAATACGGTTCCATGCCCTGTAGAGGGCTTTTGTTTCTTTGTAAATAACTCGGGTGTCTTATGATAGTGCACCCTTTTACTTCGGACTGGGTGTATATACTGAGTCGGATTATCCCAAAATTTTGTTTCGGTTTTCCAAGTGCTTTCCATCGCATAGTAGTTTCGTACTATGGACGCCAAGTCAGCGAAGCATGATATGTCACGACGACTCAAGGCGTTAAGGATTCCCTTGTCCGTGCAATTATTGCAGAAGAATGAGACTGCGTCTTCCTCACAGCAGTCCTTAACCTTGTTCATCACAAGGAGGAATCTGGCCCAATAATGATGTACTGTTTCGTGGGGCTCTTGCCTGATGTGGGAAAGATCGTTTATGTCTGGGTGGGTGTGTGGATTTGAGTCCGAACCCCTACCCGATCTGAGACCCAGGGGCTGAGGAGTTTCCAATCTTGGCAGTTCGGATTCTAGAGTGTTGTCCGATAAGTCTGGCCCGCTGCCTGGCTCTAGGTTCAGGGCTTGGGTGATGTCCTCCCGTGAACGGGTTTCCGGCTCGAAGAGCTCAGGAATCCGGACATAGTTAGTCCTCAAGATAGAGGAAGAATCGCCGTGTTGCTCCTCCACTACCGCAACATGATGGATGACCGATGGAGAGTTAATCTCCCTTTGATCGGGTTTCAGCCCAATCCGATCATAGTCTATAGCGACTCCCAAGGCGGCGATGCGATCCAAGAGCTCGTTTAGGGAAGAGAGCTCCATTGGGTCCATCTGCTCGGCGAATTCCGAGCCGACGTGGAGGCTGTTTTCGATGACCCGAGAAGTCATCATAGGTGCAGCGGCCGAACAGGCGGTCATGATGAAACTGCCCAGCCGGAGAGTTTGGCAGACAGCCAGGGCTCCCCCCACGGTAATGTTGTTTTTAACAACGAGATGAGGCATCCTTCCTTATGGCAACGGCACAGTGGAACTCAATGAAAGCACCAATGTCGGTGTGAAAACCGGCGGATCTCGGGTAGGGGGTCCCGAACTGTGCATCTAAGGCGGATGGTAACAGGAGGCAGGGGACGCAATATTTTACCCAGGTTCGGGCCCTCTTGATGGAGGTAAAACCCTACGTCCTGCTTGATTTATTCTTGATGATATGAGTAGTACAAGAGTTGATCTACCACGAGATCGGAGAGGCTAAACCCTAGAAGCTAGCCTATGGTATCATTGTATGTTGTCCTACGGACTAAAACCCTCTGGTTTATATAGACACCGGAGGGGGCTAGGGTTACACAAGGTCGGTTACAAAGGAGGAGATATACATATCCGTATTGCCTAGCTTGCCTTCCACGCCAAGTAGAGTCCCATCCGGACACGAGACGAAGTCTTCAATCTTGTATCTTCATAGTCCAACAGTCTGGCCAAAGGATATAATTCAGTTGTCCGGATACCCCCTAATCTCGGACTCCCTCAATAACCCTCAGGAACAATAGGCAATTCATATTTAGGGGGAGAATCTTCATCATCACTTTCATCAATATTATCAGTTTCAATAATTTCATTCTCTCTAGCCCTAGCAAGTTGTTCATCAAGAAATTCACCAAGTGGCACAGTAGTATCAAGCATAGAAGTAGTTTCATCATAAGTATCATGCATAGTAGAAGTGGCATCATCAATAACATGCGACATATCAGAATTAACAGCAGAAGCAGGTCTAGGTGTCGCAAGCTTACTCAAAACAGAAGGTGAATCAAGTGCAGAGCTAGATGGCAGTTCCTTACCTCCCCTCGTAGTTCAGGGATAAATCTTGGTTCTTGGATCTTTTAAGTTCTTCATAATGATAAGCAGATATAAATCCCAAGTAACTCAAAGAATAGAGCTATGCTCCCCGGCAACGACGCCAGAAAATAGACTTGATAACCCAAAAGTATAGGGGATTGCAATAGTTTTCGAAGGTAGAGTATTCAACCCAAATTTATTGATTCGACACAAGGGGAGCCAAAGAATATTCTCAAGTATTAGCAGCTGAGTTGTCAATTCAACCACACCTGGAAACTTAATATCTGCAGCAAAGTAATATGATAGTAGTGGTAACAGTGGTAAAAGGTAACAGTAGCAAAAGTAATATTTTTGGTGTTTTGTAGAGATGATAACAATAGCAACTGAAAAGTAGATAAGCGAAGAACAATATATGGAAAGCTCGTAGGCAATGGATCGGTGATAGAGAATTATGCCGGATGTGGTTCATCATGTAACAATCATAACCTAGGGTGACACAGAACTAGCTCCAATTCATCAATGTAATGTAGGCATGTATTCCGAATATAGTCATACGTGCTTATGGAAAAGAACTTGCATGACATCTTTTGTCCTACCCTCCCGTGGCAGCGGGGTCCTATTGGAAACTAAGGGATATTTAGGCCTTTTTAATAGAGTACCGGACCAAAGCATTAACACATAGTGAATACATGAACTCCTCAAACTACGGTCATCACCGGTGAAAGGATCGATATAGTTGACTAGAGGGGGGGGTGAATAGGCAACTAACAATTTTTAGCTTTTCTTTAACAATTTAAACTTTGCATCAAAGTAGGTTGTCTAGATATGCAACTAAGTGAGCAACATATATGATGCAACAAAGATAAGTACACAAGCAAGCAAGAGATATATCACAAATAAGCTTGCACAAGTAAAGGCATGAGATAACCAAGAGAGGAGCCGGTGGAGACGAGGTTGTGTTACCGAAGTTCCTTCCCTTTGAGGGGAAGTACGTCTCCATTGGAGCGATGTGGAGGCACAATGCTCCCCAAGAAGCCACTAGGGCCACCGTATTCTCCTCACGCCCTCACACAATGCGAGATGCCGTGATTCCACTAATGGTGCCCTTGGAGGCGGCGACCGAACCTTTACAAACAAGGTTGGGGCAAACTCCACAACTCAATTGGAGGCTCCCAACGACACCACGAAGCTTCACCACAATGGGCTATGGCTCCGCGGTGACCTCAACGTCTAGGGTGCTCAAACATCCAAGAGTAACAAGATCCGCAAGGGATTAGTGGGGGGAATCAAATTTCTCTTGGTGGAAGTGTAGATCGGGGCCTTCTCAACCACTCTCGAGCAAATCAACAAGTTTGATTGTCTAGGGAGTGAGATCGGGCGAAAATGGAGCTTGGAGCAACAATGGAGCTTAGGGTTGGAAGAGCTAGTCAACTAGAGGAAGAAGACACCCCTTTTATAGCTTAGGACAAAAAATCCAATCATTATCCACCTACCAGCCCGCGACCAGCGGTACTACCGCCCCAGACTAGCGGTACTACCGCAAGGCCATGCGGTACTACCGTGTGGAACCGCGGTACTACCGCAGCAGCAGTAGCTAGGGCATACCTGAAGCACAAGGGCTGAGGACGGTACTGCTGTAGGCGCCGTACTACCGCTCCCCCTTGCGGTAGTACCGCAAGGCAGGAAACCCCTAGCCTGGGAAGAGTGTGGATAAACATACATTCGTGCCTACTTCCGCTGGAAAATGGACGAAGCAAAAATCCGATATAGTACTACCGCAGAGGAGCGGTACTACCGCCTGGCAGCTGAGCCAGGCCGCGCACGGTACTACCGCGGTGGCGCGGATGTAAAATATTACATCCACCCCTACTACCACGAAGGAGCGGTACTTGGCCTGGGGGACACGGTACTACGGCTCCAGAGGAGCGGTAGTACCGTGGGCACCTAGGGTACTACCGCGCCAAAGTACGGTACTACCACGGGTGCCTGCGGTACTACCGTTCAAGAAGGAGTAGTACTACCGCAGCCCATCAAAAGCAGCCAGGACAAGGTAAAGAGGATAAATGGAGGATGCTCCAAAGTGCAGGGGAAAGGAAGGGACAAGGAAGAAAACATGTACGTCATGATTCCACCCAAACCTTTCCGACGCGGACCCCCTCTTAATAGTACGGCTTTCCTACGACTCAAATCCACCAAAAAGAAACATAGAAAAAATGCCGTCTTCAATAGTCTTCAAGGACACCAAACCGTCTTGTGCCTAGCGACGAAACGTCTGAGAAACTCAAGGCACACGATTAGTCCGCAAAAGCATTGTCATCAATCACCAAAACACCTTAAGGATAAATATGCCCTTACAATCTCCCCTTTTTTGGTGGATTGATGACAATACGGGATTTGCACAAAGGAAATAATGTTAAGCAAACGCAAACCCCTCCTCTCTAGAATATAGACGGGCTCTCCCTAGATGTGTGCCAACTAGATGGGTGCTTTAGACTACACGGCACACATACTAAGATCAAAGCTCCCCCTATATTATAGAGACAAGGCATATCTTGCAGAAGTAAGGCTAACACTACACAAGATAGCAAATACGAGCATAACATAAGTAGCACAATCATAAGCTCACTAAGATAGAATAGAGTGCATATGTCTTACACCATATGAAGGATAAGTCTCAAAGGCACAAACTAAACCAAAGCAAATGAGGTCCAAACGACAAAGCAAACACCAAACACGACATGACTCGCAAGCGCGCAAATCCCTACACTCTCTCCCCCTTTGGCATCGAGACGCCAAAATGGCAGAGAGGACACCTACACACAAGGGGTGGCTCAGGCAGAGAAATCATCCCAATGCTCCTCGCGCTCCTCGTCAGACTCGGCGGCGGGGACGGTCTCCTCGATGTCCTCCTCAGAACTAGTCCACTTGAAGCCTTGCTTCGCCATCCATGCAGCCTCTGGCGTGATGGCATCCTCAGAACCGCCAGAGACGTCCTCTCCAAAGAGCCTCATAACCTTCTTGTCGCAGCGGCGACTCTCCTTGGATGCCACGTGAGTCCTGTACTGCCCCTTTGCTTGCATGCAGAAAAGAGTCTTCATCTTGTCCTTCAACTTCTTGGCCCACAACGGCTTAGAGGAAGGTTGGGAAGACATAGCAGCACGGTCCTCAGCAACATCCTCTGCACCAGCCTCCTCCTCACCAATAGCCCTCCTAGCAGCAGACGCCTCAGCACGAGTAGTAGTGTTGGCCCAGTTGGGCTTGACGCGGAGACTGATGGACTCATGCCGAATCCAGTCTGGAGCAAGGAACTCATCACCAGGGTACAGCTTCTCCCAAGTTGTGGAGATCAACAGAAACATGTATGGTCCATAGATAGGTACCTTGCGGGTGTACACCGCAAACCAAAGCTCACACCACATGATGTGTGAGACATCAAGTGGCTGAGTCTGAGACGTACGTGCCTCCGCGCACAGGAGCATCATGTCCACCAGATAGGAATGAACCTTGTCCTTGTCGCCAATGCGAGGGAAGAGAGTGTTGCGGAAGATGCGATGCATGATATCCAGAAAAGAGTTCAGCACCCAAGTCGACTTGCCACTGGGAAGCACCTTCTCAACATAGAATGGCTGAAGCTTGTTATTGCTAGCAGACTCAGAATTGGCGTGGGGGCGAACATCAACGGGTTTGTGGAGCCCGTCATCAGGAACGCGGAGAAGATCCATGAACTCCTTCCAGGTGGCAGACAACTGACGGACATTGGTCATCCAGGTCATCCTCCGCTCATCCCCAGGGTGAAAGTGAACTGAGGCAAAGAAGTGACAGATAAGCTCAGGGTCTTAGTCAAGGTGGAAAGAGATCACATGTTCAATACCGAACTGCTCCACCAAATCCAGAGCTTCTCCAAAGTAGTCACGAAACTTGTCCTTCCTCAAGTGATTCATGTCTATCCACTTGACATCCACGTAGGTGTTTTTCTTGTTCTTGATGACATCTAGATAAATGAGAGCCTGCTGCTTGGTCCAAAACAACTCATTGCCTCTGAGGATAGCATGAGCATTCACATAAGGGTTGATCTTCTGGCGTTTGATGTACTTAGTGAGGGGAATCTCGTCCATGCCCTTAGCAGGTTCCTTTTGCTTGCTGGCAGTGGTCTTGACATTGCGCTTGGGGGCACTGGAGCCCTCTGGTGCTTCATCTTGAGGATTGTGCAGTCACTTGGAGCCAGTGCGATGGCTGGGATTGGAAGGCGAGAGCCACCACCTAAAACACAAGAGAAAGCACACACAAAGAGCGAGAAAAATCAATGCAAAGACCACGGCAAAGAAAGGGAAACAGGTTGAAAGCATACGGGATAACTGCCACGAGGAAGATGGGACAACAACGGTAGTGCTGCCTGGTCGTGCGTTACTAAAATTTTAGTACCGCTCCTAGTCGCGGTAGTACCGTGTGAGGATACGGTAGTACCGTGGCTTGGAGCGGTAGTAAGACCTTAGTGCCACAGAACATGCAGTAGTACCGCACCGAACGGGCGGTAGTACCGGACAAGCGGTAGTACCGCACCAGAAGCACGGTAGTACCGCACCGCGTCAGATTCGAACCTACTTTTGAATATGAGAAGATGCGCGAAACCACGGCGAAACTACGGTTGATCAAATCTACCACGGGACAATATGTCAAGTATAATTTCTACGCAACACTACTCTCCTACAACCTTCTCTTGCAAAGACTTGGCCTAAAATCTCAAGAACACAAGCATCTCCCCAAAAACCTAGAGACAAGAGAACCAACTAGAAAGAGAGGGATTTGGGGAAAAACCTTGGTCCATGGCAAGAGGAAGTGGTGGGGAACGATCCCACCGGTCGGAATCCAAGGAGAGCAGCCGGAGACGGAGATCCGGCGAGGAACTCCGGCCTCGTTTTGAGCGAGAGAGAGAGAGAGAGAGACGAAATGGGGAAAACTGACGAATGGGTATGGGGGAGTTAGAAATTCCCCGTTCCTGTCCTTATCCCCACGCGCCTCCGACAGTGCGGTAGTACCGCGTATCGTCGCGGTAGTACCGCTTGGGTGGAAGAACCGCACCAAAGCGGTAGTACCGCTCTCCCAGGCAGTAGTACCGCACTGGGCCGGTAGTACCGTACTCTCCTCACACTGTAGTGCCGTGGCAGGCCGCGGTAGTACTGTGAGCTCAAGAAGAAGCCATTTCCAAACGTAAGAAAATAGAGGTGTTCGCAAGGAAACTTCAAACGAACAAGACACCTCACAACAAGCTCAAACACGAAAGGAAGAAGGGGCAAAACGACAACAAGAGACGACCACGAAACACAACCTCTCCAAAGAGAGGGTGGTGGCTGGAGCCACCTATGTTTGAGTCAATTGGTATGGCACCACGAAGAATTATCCTTGGGCCCATGACCAAAACTCGTCTTTGAAGCACAAGTACCATCAAAAATTGCTAAAGTGAAAGATTTGATCAATTTATGCATAAAGGGGGGAGGGAGAGTTCATTGAGAGAACAACACTCCCCCTATGTCGATGCCTACATCTAAACAAGACAACAAGTTGAGTATGAGGGTGTGCAAGGGTTCAAGCAACATTGCTCGAATCAATGATATTTAGCTCATGCCTTAACTCGCGAAATCTTGCTTCATCCAATGGCTTCGTGAAAATATCTGGAAGGTTATCATGAGTGTTGACGTAGTTGAGCTCGATCTCCCCTCGCCTAATGTGATCCCGGATGAAGTGATACCGAATCTCAATATGCTTCGTCTTGAAGTGTTGCACCGGGTTGAGAGAAATCTTGATGGCACTTTCATTGTCACACCAAAGAGGCAGTTTGTCACAAATGACACTATAATCCTTTAAAGTTTGCCTCATCCATAAGAGTTGTGCACAACAACTGCCGGCCGCTACATACTCCGCTTCAGCGGACGAGAGAGACACACAACTTTGCTTTTTGGAAGACCAACTCACCAAAGAGCAACCAAGGAATTGGCACCCTCCGGAAGTGGACTTCCTATCCACTTTGTCTCCCGCCCAATCGGAGTCCGAATACCCTACAAGCTTGAAGTTTGCTCCTCTTGGGTACCATAAGCCAAAGTTTGGAGTATGAGCCAAATATCAAAAGATTTGCTTAACCGCCACATAGTGACTTTCCTTAGGTGCAGCTTGAAACCATGCACAAATTCCCACACTCAACATGATATCCGGTCTAGATGCACAAAGGTAAAGCAAGGATCCAATCATGGAGCGATATACCTTTTGATCCACCGCTTTACCATTGGGATCTATGTCAAGTTGGCACTTGGTGGGCATTGGAGTGGAAGCCGGCTTGACATCACTTAGCTTGAATCTCTTGAGCATGTCTTGAGTGTATTTGGCTTGGTTGATGAAGGTTCCTTCTCTTCTTTGCTTCACTTCGAACCCTAGAAAGAACTTCAACTCTCCCATGGAAGACATCTTGAACTTTGAGGTCATGAGAGCGACGAATTCCTCATTGAAAGCTTTGTTAGGGGAACCAAAGATAATGTCATCAACATATAGTTGGCATACAAACAACTCCCCTTTGACCTTCTTAGTAAAAAGAGTGGGGTTGATTAGCCCAACTTCAAACCCACGATCTTGTAACAACTCAGTAAGGTGGTCATACCACGCACGTGGGGCTTGTTTAAGCCCATAGAGTGCCTTATCGAGTTGATACACATGATCGGGAAAGTAGGGATCCTCGAACCCGGGGGGTTGCTTGACATAGACCAACTCATTAATAGGACCATTAAAAAAGCACTCTTCACATCCATTTCTTGCAACTTAATGTTGTGATGAGAAGCATAAGCAATCAACAAACGAATGGATTCAAGGCGAGCAACGGGAGCAAAGGTTTCACCGTAGTCGATACCCTTGACTTGGGAGTAGCCTTGTGCCACCAATCTTTCCTTGTTGCGAATGATGGTCCCATGAGCATCTTGCTTGTTCTTAAATATCCACTTGGGTTCCAATGACATTGTGGTTCCCCGTTGGCCTTGGCACCAATCTCCACACCTTGTTGTACTCGAAGTTGTTGAGTTCTTCATGCATGTCATTAAGCCAATCCGGATCTTCGAGTGCTTCATATACCTTTTGGGGTTCAACACAAGAGACAAACGCGTGATGTTCACAATAGTTAGCCAATTGTCTACGAGTGCTTACCCCCTTTTGAATGCTTCCAAGTACATTCTTCATGAGATGACCCTTGGTGGAGAGTTTGGAAGCAATATTGGCGGCACGACGCTCCAATTCCTCCTCGGTGGTGAGTTGAGGAGCGGTCACTTAATCATCTTGAGCGACGTCTTGAGCTTGTTCTTGATATTGAACTTGCTCGGAGGAGAGAACTTGACCTTGGGCATCACTTGGTGTGTCAACACCCTCTTGAGCATGATCTTGCCCTTGGTCTTGTTCACGAGGATGAGGGCCTTCATTTTGTTCTTCGGAAGCGTGTGGGCCTTGGGTTGGTGATGGCTCCACTTGAATGGAGCATTGTCCTTCTCCTTCGTCCACAGGGGGTTCCTCAATGTGTAGGATAAAACCAATACCCATTCTTCTTATTGCTTGAGGAGGAATTTCATCACCTACATCACAAGTGCCACTTTGCTCCACTTGGGAGCCGTTATTTTCATCAAACTCCATGTTACACGTCTCTTCAATAAGTCCTGTGGATTTATTGAGGACAAGGTAAGCATGAGAGTTTGTAGCATAACCAACAAATATGCCCTCATAAGCTCTAGCCTCAAATTCAGACAACCGAACACCTTTCTTGAGAATGAAACACTTACACCCGAACACCCGAAAGTACTTAAGGTTGGGCTTGTTACCGGTGAGTATCTCATATGGAGTCTTGTTCAAGCCCTTGCGGAGGTAGAGACGATTGGATGCATGACACGCGATGTTGATGGCTTCGGCCCAAAAGTTTTATGGAGACTTGAACTCCGCCATCATGGTCCTTGCCGCATCCATCAACGTCCGGTTCTTCCTCTCCACAACACTGTTTTGTTGAGGGGTGTATGGTGCGTAATATTGATGCTTGATCCCCTCATCACTAAGAAACTCATCCAAGGTGTAGTTCTTGAACTCGGTGCCATTGTCACTTCTTATTGTCAAGATCTTTACATTGTGTTGACGTTGTGCTGCATTTGCAAAGTCAATGACGGTTTGTTGGGTCTCTCTCTTCCTCTTGAAGAAATACACCCAAGTATATCTTGAGTAGTCATCCACAACCACCAAGCAATACTTCCTACCCCCAAGACTATCAAAGGATGGAGGCCCAAAGAGATCCAAGTGAAGGAGCTCCAAAGGCCTCTTTGAGTAAATGATAGTCATGGGAGGGTGAGCCTTCTCATGAAGGTTTTCTTTGATACAAGCACTGCAAGCACGATCTTTAGCAAAACTAACATTCGTTAGTCCACGGACATGGTCCCCCTTGAGAAGACTTTACAAAGATCTCATATTGACATGGGCTAAACGGCGATGCCAAATCCATCCCACATCAACTTTAGCCATTAGGCACGTCGCGGTCTTAGTGGGTCGCTCCGAAAAGTTAATCACATATAGACTATTCTCGACATGCCCAACAAAGGCTACTTTAAGAGTCTTGCTCCACAAGAGGGCCACGGTATCAATATCAAAGAAAGTGGCAAAGCCCATGATTGCAAGTTGACAAACAGAAAGTAAATTGTATGCAAGGGACTCAACAAGCATGACCTTCTCGATCGTGAAATCATGAGAGATGACAACCTTGCCAAGTCCCAATACCTTAGAAGATGAGGCATCACCCCACTCGACATTGGTGGGCATCGACGGAATCTTGTGCATGTCCACCACCAAGTCCTTGCTTCCGGTCATATGATTTGTAGCTCCACTATCGAGCAACCATGATCCCCCACCAGAAGCAAACACCTACAAGAGATCAATGCTTGGTTTTAGGTACCCATTTTGTAATGGGTGCTTTGATGTTAGTAACAAGGGTCTTGGGAACCCAAATAGACCATTCAATGTACTCATGAGGAAAACCAACAAATTTGGCATAGACATGCCCATCACTAGCACGACATAAAACATAAGAATGATTAAAGTCGCCGGCTTTGTTGGGAGGGGTGGCATTGCCCTTTTTGACACCGCCACCTATCACATTGTTCTTCTTATCCTTGGAAGCACTCTCTCCTTCCTTCACAAAAGTTTGCTTGAGAGGAGGAGGTCGTTTGGTCTTGTTATCCTTCTTCTTGTTCTTGGGGTTGGGTGCGAACCCAATCCCCTCCTTGGCCACAACTCCCTTTTGATTTCTCAAAAGGTCGTTTAGGTTCTTCTCACCTTGTATGCATGACACAAGGCCTTTCTCAAGTTGCTCCTTCAACTTAACATTCTCCTCAATAAGATGCACATGCTCACAACAAGGGTTAGTAGCATTTGCATTATCCATTAACACCATACGAGGAAAAGTGGCTTTCTCCTTGGTTAGCTTCACTTGGAGTTGATCATGAGACTCCTTGAGGGTAGCATGAACACCCTTCAAGACTTTGTGAGCCTTGTCGAGAATGTCAAACTCCTCTTTGAGTCTAGCAAGATCAACCCCAAGCTTGCCTTCTCGGAGTTTAGCACACGAGAAACAACAAGCGCATGATCAAGATCTTTCTTTAATTTAGCATGATCATCGTTGTGAGACTCCTCAAGAGCCAAACGAAGACCACGCTCTTCCTCAAGAGCGTTAGAAAGATCCAAAATTTCATCGGCATAGTCATGACTATGCCCCTCCATCTTAGAGATGGTATCTTCGTGAGCCTCGATCATGTCATTGGCTTCACAAAGTTGTTCCAAGAGAGAAACAAAGTGCTTCTTGGATTTACCCTTGAGTTTACCCATAAAGGCCTCAAACTCATTCACCTCCACATTTTTTCCCTCATGTTCATCAATGCTATCCGTTAAAGAAGGATGATTAATGATGGTAGTTTTGATGTTGGGGGTTACCTTGTTGGTGGCTTTAGCCATGAGGCACTTGGCGGTGATGCTCTCATCGGGTGAGTCGAAGAGAGACACCCGTGGAGTCGTCGCAATGGCAATGGAGGCCATGGAAACCGACTCACCATATTCATCATCGTCATTATCCTCATTGTACTCTTCTTGTACCACCAATGCCTTGGGAGGAGTCTTCCTGGTGAAATTGCTCTTGTTGGGGAACGACTTGGCCTTGTCCTTTCGGATGAGCTTGCCACCATTGCCTTCCCTCTTCTCATAAGGGCACTCCGCAACAAAGTGACTTACATTGCCACAATTGAAACAAGTCCTCACTCATTGCTTGCCCTTTGTGCCACTTGAATTGTTCTTGTTGAAGTTGGGCCTTGAGTTCTTCTTGCTCCAAAATTGCCTTGAAGCAAGGGCCATGTGTTCATGATAGGCATACTTCGTATCTTCGAGGTTGCTCTCCTCTTCTTCCTCTTCGTCCTCTTCCTCCATACTAACGTTGGCCTTTAGAGCAAGGTTGGGTTTCTTCAATCTTTGAGAGCGAAGTACCACATTATCGGCGGTCTTGTCCAAGATGCTCATAGCAACGAACTCATCCAACACATCACTTGAGGACAAGGTGTGGAAGTCCGGCCTTTGATGAATGATGGAGGACATGGCTTTGTGGTAGGGCATCATTGCCTTGAGGAATTTATGCTTGATCTAATTGTCATCCGTGTCCTTGCTTCCATGATCTCAGAGCGAGACCATGAGTTTGGTTACTCTCTGATAGAGCTCACGAGGTTCTTCATCTTCTTTCAGTGCAAACTCATCGGCTTCATCTTGCACCACTTCATAGTTGGAGTGTTGAATGCTTGCGCTTCCCTGGTAGAGGGAAACCACTTGGCGCCAAGCATCTTTGGCCAAGGAGTAAGGCCGGAGATGAGGAAGGTCTTTGGGTGGGATGGCTTCTTGAATGATGAAGAGAGCATTCTCATTGAATTGATTATCCACGGCTTCTCTAGGAGTGAAGTTGCTTCGGTCATGCGGATAGAAACCTTCTTCAATGATTCTCCAAAGGTTAGTGTTCACATGATTTAAATGACGCTTAAAATGATTGACCCAAGAGTCAAATTCAACATTCTTCTCAATCTTAGGGTCCGGCCCGACATGATTCAAATGAGTGGAAGGGAGAGGTCCACCATAGACAAGTGGAGGTTCCATGTGGGCAAAGATGCCGGTGCCACTCTTACCACTAGTAGGAAGGGCTTTCTCGCTAGTAGCTTCCCCCTTTTCGGAGGTAGCATCCGTCACCTTGTTGGCGGGATCACCCACTTTCAACAGTGCGGTAGAAAGTTTAAGCTCTTCTAAGAAATCTTTAAACATGCTTTTGACCTCGGTCTTCATGGAGGTTTTCAATGTGTCCAACGCCACATTGAACTCCTCATGAGAGACCGGGTTCCCCCATCTCCCGTAGAAGATACCGGATTTGCACCAGAGTGCTCCTCCTCACCTTCTACGACGTCAACCATACTCTTCGGACGGTAAAGTCCTTAATAAAGAGACAAGGCTGTGATACGAATTGAAGGGATCGATATAGTTGACTAGAGGGGGGGGGGTGAATAGGCAACTAACAATTTTTACCTTTTCTTTAACAATTTAAACTTTGCATCAAAGTAGGTTGTCTAGATATGCAACTAAGTGAGCAACCTATATGATGCAACAAAGATAAGTACACAAGCAAGCAAGAGATATATCACAAATAAGCTTGCACAAGTAAAGGCATGAGATAACCAAGAGAGGAGCCGGTGGAGACGAGGATGTGTTACCGAAGTTCCTTCCCTTTGAGGGGAAGTACGTCTCCATTGGAGCGGTGTGGAGGCACAATGCTCCCCAAGAAGCCATTAGGGCCACCGTATTCTCCTCACGCCCTCACACAATGCGAGATGCCGTGATTCCACTATTGGTGCCCTTGAAGGCGGCGACTGAACCTTTACAAACAAGGTTGGGGCAAACTCCACAACTCAATTGGAGGCTCCCAACGACACCACGAAGCTCCACCACAATGGACTATGGCTCCGCGGTGACCTCAACCGTCTAGGGTGCTCAAACACCCAAGAGTAACAAGATACGCAAGGGATTAGTGGGGGGAATCAAATTTCTCTTGGTGGAAGTGTAGATCGGGGCCTTCTCAACCACGCCCGAGCAAATCAACAAGTTTGATTGTCTAGGGAGTGAGATCGGGTGAAAATGGAGCTTGGAGCAACAATGGAGCTTAGGGTTGGAAGAGGTAGTCAACTAGAGGAAGAAGACACCCCTTTTATAGCTTAGGACAAAAAATCCAACCGTTATCCGCCTACCAGCCCACGACCAGCGGTACTACCGCCCCAGACCAGCGGTACTACCGCAAGGCCATGCAATACTTCCGCTCCTGACAAGCGGTACTACCGCAAGGCCATGCGGTACTACCGTGAGGAACCGCAGTACTACCGCAGCAGCAGCAGTAGCTAGGGCATACCTGAAGCACAAGGGCTGAGGACGGTACTGCCGCAGGCGCGGTACTACCGCTCCCCCTTGCGGTACTACCGCAAGGCAGGAAACCCCTAGCCTGGGAAGAGCGCGGATAAACATACATCCGTGCCTACTTCCGCTGGAAAATAGATGAAGCAAAAATCCGATACAGTACTACCGCAGAGGAGCGGTACTACCGCTTGGCAGCTGAGCCAGGCCGTGCACGGTACTACCACGCAAGGGATGCGGTACTACCGCGGTGGTGCGGATGTAAAAAATTACATCCACCCCTACTACCGCGAAGGAGAGGTACTTGGCCTGGGGGCCACGGTACTATGGCTCCAGAGGAGCGGTACTACCGTGGGCACCTGCGGTACTACCGAGCCGAAGTACTGTACTACCGCGGGTGCCTGCGGTACTACCGCTCAAGAAGGAGCAGTACTACCGCAGCCCATCAACAACAGCCAGGACAAGGTAAAGAGGATAAACGGAGGATGCTCCAAAGTGCAGGGGAAAGGAGGGGACAAGGAAGAAAACGTGTACGTGATGATTCCACCCAAACCTTTCCGACGCGGACCCCCTCTTAATAGTACGACTTTCCTATGACTCAAATCCACCAAAAAGAAACATAGAAAAAACGGCGTCTTCAATAGTCTTCGAGGGGCACCAAACCGTCTTTTGCCTAGCGATGAAACGTCCGGGAAACTCAAGGCACACGGTTAGTACGCAAAAGCATTGTCATCAATCACCAAAACACCTTAGGGATAAATATGCCCTTACAACCGGGAGTGGTCCCAACTATTGTCACTTCGGGGTTGCCGGATCATAACACATAGTAGGTGACTATATACTTGCAATATAGGATCAAGAACTCTCATATATTGATGAAAACATAATAGGTTCAGATCTGAAATCATGGAACTCGGGCCCTAGTGACAAGCATTAAGCATAGCAAAGTCATAGCAACATCAATCTCAGAACATAGTGGATACTAGGGATCAAACCCTAACAAAACTAACTTGATTACATGATAAATCTCATCCAACCCATCACCGTCCAACAAGCCTACGATGGAATTACTCATGCACGACGGTGAGCATCATGAAATTGGTGATGGAGGAAGGTTGATGATGACGATGGCGATGGATTCCCCTCTCCGGAGCCCCGAACGGACTCCAGATCATCCCTCCCGAGAGAGTTTAGGGCTTGGCGGCGGCTCTGTATCGTAAAATGCGATGAAACCTTCTCCCTGATGTGTGAGTATTTTACTTCAGACCTTTGGGTCCATAGTTATTAGCTAGATGGCTTCTTCTCTCTCTTTCGATCTCAATACAAAGTTCTCCTCGATTCTCTTGGAGATCTATTCGATGTAATCTTCTTTTGCGGTGTGTTTGTCGACATCCGATGAATTGTGGGTTTATGATCCAAATTATCTATGAACAATATTTGATTCTTCTCTGAATTCTTTTATGTATGATTGGTTTATCTTTGCAAGTCTCTTCGAATTTTCAGTTTGGTTTGGCTTACTAGATTGATCTTTCTTGCAATGGGAGAAGTGCATAGCTTTGGGTTCAATCTTGCGGTGATCGATCCTAGTGACAGTAGGGGAAACGACACGTATTGTATTGTTGCCATCGAGGATAAAAAGATGGGGTTTATATCATATTGCATGATTTTATCCCTCTACATCATGTCATCTTACTTAAAACATTACTCTGTTCTTATGAACTTAATACTCTAGATGCATGCTGGATAGCGGTCAATGTGTGGAGTAATAGTAGTAGATGCAGAATCGTTTCGGTCTACTTGTCACGGACATGATGCCTATATACATGATCATGCCTAGATATTCTCATAATTATTCGATTTTCTATCAATTGCTTGATAGTAATTCGTTTACCCACCGTAATACTTATGCTCTTGAGAGAAGCCACTGGTGAAACCTATGGCCCCCGGGTCTATCTTCCATCATATTAATCTTCCACACTTAGCTATTTCTATTGCCGTTTATTTTACTTTGCATGTCTATTTCTCTTTATCATAAAAAGACCAAAAATATTATCTTATCATATCTCACTCTCGTAAGTGACCATGAAGGGATTGACAACCCCTTTATCGCGTTGGTTGCAAGGTTCTTATTTGTTTGTGTAGGTGTGTGGGACTCGAGCGTGATCTCCTACTGGATTGATACCTTGGTTCTCAAAAACTGAGGGAAATACTTACGCTACTTTACTGCATCACCCTTTCCTCTTCAAGGGAAAACCAACGCAATGCTCAAGAGGTAGCAATGAGCGATCGGTCCCACCGAGATTGCAATGCAAACTCTCAGTTTCCCTTTCATAACATTTCGGTCCTACCGAGAGAGCGAATCGGTCCCACCGAGATTGCCTGACCAACTCTCTGGTTAGTCTATTACCAAAATCGGTCTCACCGAGATTACGTTATGCCCTAACCCTAATGAAATCGGTCCCACCGAGTTGACATCTCGGTCCCATCGAAAATCCTAACGTTCACATTATGAACTAAATCGGTCTGACCGAGTTGTATGATTCGGTCCCACCGAGTTTGGTGATTTGTGTGTAACGGTTAGATTTTGTGTGGAGGCTATATATACCCCTCCACCCACTCTTCATTCATGGAGAGAGCCATCAGAACATGCCTACACTTCCAACATACATTTTCTGAGAGAGAACCACCTACACTTGTGTTGAGGTCAAGATACTTCATTCCAACCACATAAATCTTGATCTCTAGCCTTCCCCAAGTTGTTTTCCAATCAAATCATCTTTCCACCAAATCCTATCCTATGAGAGAGAGTTGAGTGTTGGGGAGACTATCATTTGAAGCACAAGAGCAAGGAGTTCATCATCAACACACCATTTGTTACCTCTTGGAGAGTGGTGTCTCTTAGATTGGTTAGGTGTCACTTGGGAGCCTCCGTGAAGATTGTGGAGTTGAACCAAGGAGTTTGTACGGGCAAGGAGATCGCCTACTTCGTGAAGATCTACCCTAGTGAGGCAAGTCCTTTGTGGGCGATGGCCATGGTGGGATAGACAAGGTTGCTTCTTCATGGACCCTTCGTGGGTGGAGCCCCCCGTGGACTCGTGCAACCGTTACCCTTCGTGGGTTGAAGTCTCCATCAACGTGGATGTACGATAGCACCACCTATCGGAACCACGCCAAAAATCTCCGTGTCTACATTGCGTTTGCTCCCTCCAAACTCCTCTCTTTACCTTCATATGCAATTGTTTTACATTCTGCTGCTATACTCTTAGAATTGCATGTGTAGGTTGTTTGCTTGACTTGTGCTAAGTTGCTAAAATCTGCCAAGAATTAAAATTGGGAAAATGTTAGATTTTTATTTGGTCAAGTAGTCTAATCACACCCCTCTAGACATACTTTTGGTCATACAAAGTGATCACGAGATCCTAATGTTAGATTTAGCAAAATTCATTTAACCCGAATAGAAGAGAGTTCAGAGTCCCGGAGTAAAGATCGAGAAGTAAAAGATCCTAATACCACCCAAATGGTGACGCGGGCCTGTAAGACACACAACTATGTTAGTAAAAGTTTTTGAATGTCTAGACTCGACTTTGGCCAAGGAGTGTGGAAGGGGGATTCCCATCATCAGGAAGCACACTTTAGAGCATGAAAACTACAAGCTACAGGAACTTAACATGGCAAATCAAGGCATGGCATGAAGCTACTCAAAGCACTTAACAAAAGTCACTTAGTGACCTTGAGCCAAAAGGGATCAGAAAATACAATTGCAAGCATGTGAACATGGCAAAAACATAAACAGATTCAGAATTAGTGAAAAACTGGAGCATGCAAAACAGTTAACGAGTAGGCATGTTTATGAGCTCGATGCACTCACTACGAGGCATTGCATGACAAACTAAGCATACACCCAGCAAGAATACATGGCATAGAAGCTAGACATGGCAAGAACAACAACATAGCATGCATGGATCAACTACAACAAGCTCGGCAAAATTGCTAAACAAGTTAACAATCTGCCAGGAATAATTTTATAGCAAAAGTAGAGCTCGATTGACTCAAGCTAGCGTGCTCCATAATTGCAAACAAAGACATGGATGGATAGAGCTCAACATTATCTACAAAACATCCTTACTGATCATCCTCAAAAGAGGCACGGATCACTAGGAAACAACATGAACATATGACATAAGAAATAATGACAGGGCAAGGACATAGTGGAATTCTAAGTCCCTGAAATCAGCATCATTGAGTAAGCTACTTTGCATGCTTGTGCTAGTCACCACAAAGATCACAAAAATACATGGCATACACCCCTATAAAGATGTCATGGCATACATCAAAACACATGCAGACCTCAGGATCATAGCATGCACACATCAATCATAGCAAAAATGACAAAAGGGCATTTGCTGAAACAGATCTGAAACTATCCTCACATAGCCCTCTTCCAACAGCATTTCGGGAATCAAGATGAGCTCAAATGAAAATGATGCAATGAGATGAAATGATGTACTCGTCGATACGAACATTTTGATATGCTACACGCACGAATCGGAGCTACGGATGCAGAGTTATGACATGTGAAAGAATGCAAAAAATAATTAGGAGGGCGGCAAAAGTCAACCAGATCTAGATCGGATCTAGGGTTTGGCACTGTAGCAGCACGAGTCTCGAGGTTCGCCGGAAATGGACGCCGCGGTGGTCGGGGTCGGAGAAGCTTGCCGGCGCGAGGGGGCTCGCCGGCCGGAGCTCAGGGCGCGGTGGCCGGAGCGACGACGAGGAGGTGGCGAGGAGGCGGCGTCGGCGTGGCGATGGCGGGTGGCGAGCCGAGGCGGCGGCGCGGGTGGTTGCCGGCGCGGTTGGCGGCGGTGGTCGGTGCCGGAGATGGGCAGCGGGGCGGCGCGGGAAGGCGGGTGGCGGCGCGGGGCGCAACCCGAGAGGTGGCGCGGGAGGGCCCGCCCCGGGCTTCGGCGGGCCGGTGGCGGGGGATGCGGCCGGGCCAACAGAGGCGTGACACGTGGCGGCGGCGTCTAGCCGGACATGTCCGTCGGTGGGATTTTGTCCGGCGGCGGCGGGTGGAGATTTTTAGGGGTTAGGGGAAGAGGAGATCCGGGATTGAAATGAAGGGGTCTATTTATAGAGGTAGAGGGAGCTAGGAAGCTCCAAATGAGGCGCGGTTTGCGGCCACGCGATCGTGATCGAACGATCTAGATGATGGAACAGGTTTGGGTGGGTTTTGGGGCACTTTGGAAGGGTGTTGGGCTGCAACACACACGAGGCCTTTTCGGTCCCTCGGTTAACCGTTGGAGTATCAAACAAAGTCCAAATGGCACGAAACTTGACATGCGGTCTACCGGTAGTAAACCAAGGCCGCATGACAAGTCTCGGTCCAATCCGATAACGTTTGACACACACACACGAAAAGAGGTAGAAAGGGACACTAGAGGACATAGGAGCGCCGGAATGCAAAACGGACAACTGGGAAAATGCTCGGATGCATGAGACGACACGTATGCAAATGCGATGGACATGATGACATGATATGAGATGCATAACAAAGACAAAAACACACGGAGACAAAAACCCGACAACGATGAGATAACATAACTTAGTACCGGAAATGGCAAGAGTTGGAATACAATTAAGGTAAATTACATCCGGGGTGTTACACTTCTCCTTGGTTTTTTCTCCCCGAAAGTGAATATATGGAGTCAGGGTTGAGGTCGGTGGAGCATTAGGGGGCCCACGAGACAGGGGGCGTGCCCAGGTGGGTAGGGCGCGCCCCCACCCTCGTGGATAGGTGGAGGCCCCCCCTGACATGGATCTTCCTTCCAGTATTTTTTATATATTCCAAAGTAATTCTCCGTTGATTTTTAGGTCAATCCGAGAACTTTTATTTCTGCACAAAAATAACACCATGGCAATTCTGCTTAAAACATCGTCAGTTCGGGTTTGTTCCATTCAAATCATGCAAGTTAGTGTCCAAAACAAGGGAAAAAGTGTTTGGAAAAGTAGATACGACGGAGATGTATCAACTCCCCCAAGCTTAAACCTTTGCTTGTCCTCAAGCAATTCAGTTGATAAACTGAAAGTGATAAAAAAACTTCTACAAACTCTGTTTGCTCTTGTTGTGGTAAATATGTAAAGCCAGCATTCAAGTTTTCAGCAAAGATTATGAACTAACCATATTCATAATAACATTTAGGTCTCATGTTTACTCATATCAATGGCATAATCAACTAGCGAGCAATAATAATAAATCTCGGATGACAACACTTTCTCAAAACAATCATGATATGATATAACAAGATGGTATCTCACTAGCCCTTTCTAAGACCGCAAAACATATATGCAGAGCACCTTTAAAGATCAAGGACTAACTAGACATTGTAATTCATGGTAAAAGAGATCCAATCAAGTCATACTCAATGTAAACTAACAGTAATGGATGCAAATGACAGTGGTGCTCTCCAACTGGTGCTTTTTAATAAGAGGATGATGACTCAACAAAAAAGTAAATGGATAGGCCCTTCGCAGAGGGAATCAGGGATTTGTAGAGGTGCCAGAGCTCGGTTTTGAAATAGATATGAATAATATTTTGAGCGGCATAATTTCATTATCAACATAACAACCGAGAGATGACAATATCTTCCATGCTACACACATAATAGGCGGTTCCCAAACAGAATGGTAAAGTTTATACTCCGCCTCCACCAAAAAGCATCAATCCAAGGCTTGCTCGAAACAACGAGTGCCTCCAACTAACAACAGTCCTAGGGGAGTTTTGTTTGCAATTATTATGGTTTGATTTGCATAAAGCATGGGACTGGGCATCCCGGTGACCAGCCATTTTCTCGTGAGTGAGGAGCGGAGTCCACTCCTCTTGAGAATAACTCGCCTAACATGGAAGATACGGACAGCCCTAGTTGATACATGAGCTATTCGAGCATACAAAACAGAATGTTTATTTGAAGATTTCGAGTTTGGCACATACAAATTTACTTGGAACGGCAGGTAGATACCGTATATAGGTAGGTATGGTGGACTCATATAGAATAACTTTGGGGTTTATGGAATTGGATGCACAAGCAGTATTCCCGCTTAGTACAGGTGAAGGCTAGCAAAAGACTAGGAAGCGACTAGCTAGAGAGCGACAACAGTCATGAACATGCATGAAAATTAATCAACACCGAATGCAAGCATGAGTAGGATATAATGCACCATGAACATAAATATCATAGAGGCTATGTTGATATTGTTTCAACTACATGCGTGAACATGTGCCAAGTCAAGCCACTCGAATCATTCAAAAGAGGATACCACCCTATCATACCACATCAAAACCATTTTAATAGCATGTTGGCACGCAAGGTAAACCATTATAAACTCCTAGCTAATTAAGCATGGCATAAGCAACTATAATCTCTAATTGTCATTGCAAACATGTTTATTCATAATAGGCTGAATCAGGAATGATGAACTAATCATATTTACAAAAACAAGAGAGGTCAAGTTCATACCAGCTTTTCTCATCTCAATAAGTTCATCATATAATCATCATTATTGCCTTTCACTTGCACAACCAAATAGTGTGGATAATAATAATAGCGCACGTGCATTGGACTAAGCTGGAATCTGCAAGCATTCAATTCAAGAGAGAAGACAAGGTAATATGGGCTCTTTTGTCAGATCAACAATAATGCATATGAGAGCCACTCAATCATTTTAATCATGGTCTTCTCCTCTCGACCCCCAAAGAACAAGAAAAGAAATAAAACTATTTACACGGGAAAGCTCCCAACAAGCAAAAGAAGAACAAGAAATCTTTTTGGGTTTTCTTTTTAATTATTACTACAAGCATGGAAAGTAAACTAATTAAAAGCTACAACTATTTTTTTTGTTTTTTTCTTAAGGTTTATTAAATACACAAGAAGAAAGCATAAAAAGGAAAATAAACTAGCATGGATGATACAATGAAAAAGTATGAGCACCGACAACTAGCAATGAGTGTGTGAACATGAATGTAATGTCGGTGGGAAATACGTACTCCCCCAAGCTTAGGCTTTTGTCCTATGTTGGTCTATGGCCACGGCTGGCCTGACGGATATCCAAAGTAATAGTTGGGGTCGTACTATGAAGAAGCTTCGGATTGCCACTAGTTGGCAATGACCTCCGGGTCCCACTGGTAATTAGACTGTCGTGGAGGATCAAACTGTGGTTCCGGCTCTGGCTCTGTAGCTGATGTAGGGTTCCGGTAGGCATGAATGGCCTCCAATGGAACAAGGCACTTGCCTGCAGATAAATCAAACACGGAAGGAGCAGGCAAGGTAATAGTCTTAGGATGATTTGTACCAAATATTAATTTGTACTTAAGCTCCTTTTCCCTATTCTTAACAATAAAGTCATGTGCTACCATAATCTTATAATCTAGATAAATAGGAGGCAACAACTTCTCTTCCTTCTCATAATGCCTAATAGGTATGTTAAAGTGTGCAGCGAGGCGCGAGGCGAAGATGCCTCCAAGGATGGGCCCCTTAGTACGGTTAAGATTTAACCGCTTTGCAACAATAACGCCAACACTAAATGTGTCATCACGAAACAAGGCATGGCACAAAATAACAATACCAGGGGAACTAAGGTTGCCACAGTTTCCGCGACCAATTAAGCATCTACTAGCAAATATAGCAAAGTAACATAGAACAGGAAAGTGTATGCTAGTAATTCGTGCGTCGGAAACCTTCCTCGTTTCCCCTACAACAATGGTATCAATAAACCCATCCACATTGTCACGATGTGGTTCCTCTACACTGCCCTCAAAAGGGATCAAACAAATCCGACAAAAGTCATGAAGTGACATCTCCTTATGCTCATCATATAAATAAAATTCCACCGGAGGTGGTGAGCTCCTAGCATGGAAATGAAAGTTTTGCACAAAGATATTGGTGAGTAAGAGATACTATTCGCGTTGGTCGTGGAGGAAGCCGGTGAGGCCTGCATTCTCAGCCAATTCATAGAAATCATCATAAATCCCGGCTGCTCTCAAGAAATTATCACAAAGACATTCACATGGCCAAACTTCTGCGGTACGAGGGAGATTATATTTGGGCCTCTTATCCTCCTCACTTTGCTTATCCTTCGAGCTTCGGCTCGATGAGCCCCTTAAAAATCTCTTCATCTTTTCTGAATTTTTTTGAAATTTTTAGTAACTTCAGAATAAAAGTGAACCAAACTCAACAAAATTAATAGCAACTACTCCTACAAGTGCCTAGAGGATATATCATGCATTAAAACTACTTTTGACCAAATAAATTTGACATGCAAGCTCAAGAACAGGGTCACCTAAGCAGCAAAAATATGCAATGAATAAAGCACTAGAACAAAAACGAATTGGACCATTGGAGGAGTCACATACCAAGGAACAATCCCCCAAAAGCAGTTTTTTGAATGGAGCTTTGAGCAAGGAGATCGAAAAATGGCCACAAGATGAGCTTGGACTCGGGTTTGAGCTGGTTAGTGATGTTTGTGGGAGGAAGAAGGAGTGCCTGGTAGTTGGAATAAGTGGAGGGGAGCCACCGTGGGCCCACGAGGCAGGGGGCGCGCCCAGGGGTAGGGCGCTCCCTCCACCCTCGTGGCCAGGTGCTTGCTCCCCCTGTTGTGTTTTCAGTGCCAGATATTCTCAAATATTCTAGAAAAAATCATATTTAATTTTCAGGGCATTTGGAGAACTTCTATTTTCAGGGTATTTTTCATTGCACTGATAATTCAGAAAACAGATAGAAATTACTATTTTTGCTTTATTTAATATAGATAACAGAAAGTAAAAAGAGGGTACAGAGAGTTGTGTTTTCTAAATTCATCCATCTCATGCTCATCAAAAGGAATCCACTAACAAGGTTGATCGGGTCTTGTTAACAAACTCATTCCGAATAACATGGAACCGGAGAATTTTCGAATAACACTAGGTTACCTCAACGGGGATATGCATGTCCCCAAAAATTAGTATATCATATTTCTTCTTGATAGTAGGAAGAGTAAATTCAAAACCTCTAATAGTAATAGTTGGAATTTTTCCAATAGAATTTATACTATGAACTTGAGGTTGTTTCCTCGGAAAGTGTACTGTATGCTCATTGCCATTAACATGAAAAGTGACATTGCCTTTGGTGCAATCAATAACAGCCCCTGCAGTATTCAAAAAGGGTCTTCCAAGAATAATAGACATACTATCCTCCTTGGGAATATCAAGAATAACAAAGTCCGTTAAAATAGTAACGTTTGCAACCACAACATGCACATCCTCACAAATACAAACAGGTATAGCAGTTGATTTATCAGCCATTTGCAAAGATATTTCAGTAGGTGTCAACTTATTCAAATCAAGTCTACGATATAAAGAGAGAGGCATAACACTAACACCGGCTCCAAGATCACATAAAGCAATTTTAACATAGTTTCTTTTAATGGAGCATGGTATAGTTGGTACTCCTGGATCTCCAAGTTTCTTAGGTATTCCACCCTTAAAAGTGTAATTAGCAAGCATGGTGGAAATTTCAGCTTCCGGTATCTTTCTTTTATTTGTAACAATTTCTTTCATGTACTTAGCATAAGGATTCATTTTAAGCATATCAGTCAAACGCATACGCAAAAAGATAGGTCTAATCATTTAAGCAAAGCGCTCAAAATACCCATCATCCTTTTTCTTGGATGCTTTAGGAGGAAAAGGCATGGGTTTCTGAACCCATGGTTCTATTTCCTTACCGTGCTTCCTAGCAACAAAGTCTCTCTTATCATAACATTGATTCTTTGATTATGGGTTACCAAGATCAACAGCAGGTTCAATCGCTATTTCAATCGCTATTAACATTATTACTAGGTTCATGCTCATTACCAGATTGTGTTTTAGCATCAGAAATAGAAATATCATTAGGATTCTTAGGTGTGTCAACAACAGGTTCGCTAGAAGCATGAAAAGTCCTATCATTTTTATTTTTCTTCCTCTTAGTAGGACTAGGTGCATCAATATTATTTCTCTGAGAATCTTTCTCAATTCTCTTAGGATGGCCCTCAGGATACAAAGGTTCCTGAGTCATTTTACCACCTCTAGTCATAACTCTAACAGCATTATCATTCTTATTGTTTAATTCATTGACAAAATCATTCTGAGCTTTAAGTACTTGTTCTACTTGAGTGGTAACCATAGAAGCATGTTTACTAATAAGTTTTAGTTCACCTTTAACATTAGCCATATAATCACTCAAGTGTTCAATCATATAAGCATTATGTTTCAATTGTCTACCAACATAAGCATTAAAATCTTCTTGCTTAACCATAAAGTTATCAAACTCATCTAAGCATTGGCTAGCAAACTTAGTAGGAGGGATTTCAGCTTTATCCTATCTATAGAGAGAATTTACCTTTACTACCTGTGTCGGGTTATCAAGACCATATGTTTCTTCAATAGGTGATGGATTAAAACCATGTATTTCTTCAACAGGCGATAAATTAAGACCATGTATTTCTTCGATAGGAGGTAAATTCTTAACATCTTCAGCTTTTATAGCTTTTTCTTTCATAGATTTCTTTGCCTCTTGCATATCTTCAGGACTGAGAAATAGAACACCCCTTTTCTTCGGAGTTGGCTTGGGAGTTGGCTCAGGAAGTGTCCAATTATTTTCATTGGTCAACATATTATTCAATAAAATTTCAGCTTCATCTAGTGTTCTTTCCCTGAAAACACAACCAGCACAACTATCCAGGTGGTCTTTGGAAGCATCAGTTAGTCCATTATAAAAGATATCAAGTATTTAATTTTTCTTAAGAGGATGATCAGGCAAAGCATTGAGTAATTGGAGAAGCCTCCCCCAAGCTTGTGGGAGACTCTCTTCTTCAATTTGCACAAAATTATATATTTCCCTTAAAGCAGCTTGTTTCTTATGAGCGGGGAAATATTTAGCAGAGAAGTAACAAATCATATCCTGGGGACTACGCACTCAACGAGGATCAAGAGAATTAAACCATATCTTAGCATCACCCTTTAATGAGAACGAAAATAATTTAAGTATATAATAGTAGCGAGTTTTCTCATCATTAGTGAACAGGGTAGCTATATCATTTAATTTAGTAAGATGTTCCACAACAGTTTCAGATTCATAGCGATAAAAAGGATCAGATTCAACCAAAGTAATTATCTCAGGATCGATAGAGAATTCATAATCCTTATCAGTAAGAAAGATAGGTGAAGTAGCATAAGCAGGATCATATTACATTCTAGCATTCAAAGTTTTTTGTTTCAGCTTAACTAATAATTTCTTAAGATCACTCCTATCATTGCAAGCAAGAAAGTCTCTAGCAGTTTCTTCATCCATAACATAACTGTCGGTGTCAAAACCGGTGGATCTCGGGTAGGGGGTCCGGAACTGTGCGTCTAAGGCGGATGGTAACAGGAGGCAGGGGACACAATGTTTTGCCCAGGTTCGGGCCTTCTTGATGGAGCTAAAACCCTACGTCCTTCTTGATTTATTCTTGACGATATGAGTAGTACAAGAGTTGATCTACCAGGAGATCGGAGAGGCTAAACCCTAGAAGCTAGCCTATGGTATCATTGTATGTTGTCCTACGGACTAAAACCCTCCGGTTTATATAGACACCGGAGGGGGCTAGGGTTACACAAGGTCGGTTACAAAGGAAGAGATATACATATCCGTATTGCCTAGCTTGCCTTCCACGCCAAGTAGAGTCCCATCCGGACACGAGACGAAGTCTTCAATCTTGTATCTTCATAGTCCAACAGTCCAGCCAAAGGATATAATCCGGCTGTCCGGATACCCCCTAATACAGGACTCCCTCAGTAGCCCCCGAACCAGGCTTCAATGACGATGAGTCCGACGCGCAGTGTTGTCTTCGGCATTGCAAGGCGGGTTCTTCTCCATATCTCAAATGTTTGTAAAGTAGTGTCTGGTCCCAATAAGGGCTATCTTCCACGCGTTGAATGAATGCGAGGCGCCAGGGAGTTTTTACATTTGACCCCCTAGTCAGACAAATAAATTGTGTATTAAAGGTATAGGGATTCTTAGATCCAATCCATACCATCCTCCCCCAGCGAGAATCCATCAAAGCGTGCTTCGGAAAGATCCACTCCTGCATGGCCGACCTCCGCAGCTCCTCCTCCCGCCCATGTAGCCCTAAGCCCGGTGATTGGGAGAGGTGTTCAGTCCCACACAGTCGATTGGTCGAACTGCAGACTAAGGGATTTCTCCCTCCGGCGTATATGGTGCCCTTCCGAGCCGGGCTCGCCATCTACAATGGCGGGGAGCAAGAGGAGAGCTTCCCCAACCCCTCTACGGGGGAGCGGGTATGCCTTGTACCTTATTTATTGAGGGGACTCGGATTTCCGATTCATCCGTTCCTCCGCGGGCTCCTGGAGTTATACGGCCTCCAATTGCATAATTTCACCCCTGCCTCCATTTTACACATCGCCGGCTATGTTGCCCTCTGCGAGTTGTTCCTGGGCTACGAGGCTCATTTCGAGCTGTGGAAAAGGTTATTTTGCCTCGTCCCTCGCACACAGAAGGGGTCACTTTATCAAGTGGGTGGAGCCGAAATATGGCGCATCGCCGGAACCGGATACCTGTCCGGTACTCCGAAGAAGACGTCCGAAGACTGGCCTTCGGAATGGTTTTATATAGAGGACGTCCCCCTTCTGGACCCTGTTCGGTGGGGTCTTCCTGAGTTCAACAATGCTCCTCTGAAGAAACGCCGAAGTTGGCACCCACGGAGCCCCCAGGAGGAAGACAACGGAGAAGTCCTTTACCTGATGAACCGGATTAAAGCGCTGGCTCAATCAGGATTGACAGTAATCAAGGTCATTTCAATATGCATAATGCGGGGAGTGCAGCCACTTAAATATCGAGGGCACCCCCTGTGGTGTTTTAACGGGGAAGATGACGCCACCTGTTGCGGGCGTAAGGGTCCGGACAATGCCGCCGCTTTAGCAAAAATTATGTCCGAACTGTTCAGAGGAGAGGAAGAGGAGTTCATCCGCATCAAGCCATGGGATGGATTCTCCATGCACAACCCTCCAAGCTGGGTGAGTTATATCTCCTTATTCTCATTCTTCCCGCATTCTTTGTCGTAGATACTCACCTTGCCATTTTGCGGCAAGAACTGTGAAAAGCCATAAAGGAGGTCAACAACCCATCCTCACAACCAGAGGACCCAGACCGGGCCCTCGATTCCGGACTCGAAGAAGATCCGGACATATTCGTGGAGCTGATAGACCGGCAGTTCTATCAATTAATCTGCGATGACGCCATGGTGTCCATTCCGGCTGACTATCCCGGACTGCTTCCTGTGTCGCACGTAAGACAAACCAAAAATCCCAACTCCAAAAACTAGGATCCCATTTTAGACACTTCACCTACCATATACATATGGTGTTTTCACAGGGAAGGCATTCGGGACGCCCTGCCGAACCCGCGGCAACTCGCCAACAAGAGGCACCGAGGCCGGGCAGGCCAAAAAGGAAGGCGGTCAGGACGGAGACGCCGGCGCAAAGGTATAATAGTAACCCCGCTCCGTGGTTGTCGTATTTCTCGAAATGTAATGACGTTCATGTTTCTTTAACTAAAAAAACACTCGATGGAATACGTCTAGTGATGCTGCCGATCACGCTTCCACCAGTCGGGCTCCAGGACCGGACATAGAGGCAGAATCCGATATGGGGCGGACGCCAGATAATCCACCTACAGAAGATGCGGATAGATTATCCGCTACAAATTCAGAAGTGGAGAGCGCCATGAATCATAGGCGTCGTCGGGCCATACTCCGCGACGCTTGCTTCTGACCAGAGGCATTTGATGCCTTCAGTTCTGGAGAGGCGTACCTCCGTGCTGCTCAAGATGGTCTAGCCAGAGCCACGGACCAGTATGTAAAGGATGTACGGTTAAGTAAATTTGACGATTATATGTATCAGTAGCCCCTGAGACTTGAAACAGTTAGCAGAACTGATTTAAGGATCATCTTTATTGTGCAGGTTCTTACAGAGAAAAATACTCAACTGTCAGAGTAGCTAGAGGAATGCAAGGCCCAACTTCGGGCCGCCGTTGCCGCATTGAAGGAACCTAAAAAGTCCCCAGCTGGTAACATTTCTTTCAAAGAATGATGGGTACCGTATAGCGTGCGGCATGGCTGCAGATCTAACAATAGATGTTGCAGATGAATCCGGAGAGAATCCGGAGGACCAGCATACCGTACGACAGCTAAAGGCTGGCGAACGCGTGCTGACTGAGGTCAGGCGGGAGAAAAACAATCTCCAAGACGCTAATACCAAGCTGAGCGTGGAACTGAAAGATGTTCGAGCCCAGCTTGCAGACTCCGAGAAGGAGAATAAGTGGCTTCGACACGGCATATTCAGTAAGTGCTTGAACGAACCCTTAAAAAAGGGAACGACGGAGAAGCCGGCTAATAGAGTTATGTCCGGGTCGTCCCGCGAAGGAGATGCCCGGGTCTGCGGGTGATCTTCTATTCTAGCTCTTGCAACTGCACGATCAAGTTCGGCAGGTGATGCAAGGTATTGCCCAGGCCTTGTGGCCATCCATCTCCCTGCCAGAAGGCATTGTAGAGCTTGTGGAGAAGCTCAAGGGAGCACGGCAGCGCCTCCGATTATGGAAGATATCTGCCTGCCGTCAAGGTGCCCGGGAAGCCTGGGCCATGGTGAAGACGCGGTACACCAAGGCTGACCCAAATCACACGGCCGAGGTTGGGCCTATGGGGCCCGACGGGAAAGAGATCCCCGTTAGCTTAGTTTATGGGCAAGTAGAGTTAGCCTCAAAGTATTCCCAACAGGATTTTAGGCTAGACCGCCTGTTGGATGGTATAGAAGAGGAATTTAATCAGTCTGCATGACTATGTAATTAAAGTGACATGTATAATGCCTTCTAGCCGGATTGTAGATCATTTGTCATGGCGGACCTTTTCGCTTCGACCTCGGGACCCGATAGTCCGGAGTGTATCCGAATACCCGCTCAGTTATATAAGAACCGGGGTATGTGTGGAGACCAGGCGTAGGGGTCATTAGTGCTTGAACAGACAAGTGCCCAACTAGTTATGTTATGTTACATGGGTAGTAAGAAACATCTTCCAGGGAGAATAGTTCCGTTAAGGGTTCCTTTCCCTGGGTAGTCATGCCCTAAAGTGCATGTCCGGACTGCGAGAGGAAATGCAGGTAAAAACATCTGGGGGCATGTATGGAAAATAAAAATCATCTTTTGTTCACCGACCGAATATTCCCTTAAGAACGCTAGCTTTCGGCTTCACCCAGTCTGAGGTACACATCCGGCTGACCCGGCAGTAACAATCGCAGAGGTGCTCCCCTTATGCCCTAGCCGAATTAATGGGAACGTAGGGCATAAATACAAGAGCCAGGCAACCCAGCTTGGCCAAAACTTAAGTCATATCGATGCATATAATGGCAAAAAAAGGTACATGCAGAAGAATAACACATGTGCCTGGCATGAAGCCCATATAAATACTTAAGCTTCTGTGTAAGAAGCCCCCAGGTATGATGAGTGCGGCTAGCGCATCTATAATGTGCAAGCGAGGCACAAGTTGGCCCTTGAAGGCCTAGATAAAGAATAAAAGAAAGAAAGAAAGAGAAACAAGATAGGTAATGTATATGCAAAAATGGACAGAGGAAGGAGACGAACATATAGTCCGGCGCTAGGCGTAGAATCTTTGGAGCCTGGCTGCATTCCATGGGTTCGGCTCAAGTAGATTATTCGAGGTGTCCCGCAGACGGTACGCTCCACCGGTCAGAACTTGGTCAATAATGAAGGGACCTTCTCATTTGGTCTCAAGCTTGGACTTTTTCTTCTCCGGCAGGCGTAGAACTAACTCGCCAACACTATAAGTTTTGGCTCGTACTTCTCTGCTTTGGTATCTGCGAGCCTGTTGCTGATAAAATGCGGAATGGGCTTTTGCCATGTCGCGCTCCTCCTCCAGGGTGTCCATACTGTCCTGCCGATCGAGCTCGGCTTCTCTTTCTTCGTACATGCGCACTCGAGGTGAGTCATGAATTATGTCACAGGGCAAGACTGCCTCTGCGCCGTACACCATAAAGAAGGGTGTATATCCGGTACTGCGATTCGGCGTGGTCCTCAGCCCCCAGAGTACGGAGTCGAGCTCCTCTACCTAGTGCGTGTTAGACCCTGTTAAGGACCGCACTAATCTGGGTTTAATGCCGCTCATGATAAGACCGTTTGCTCTCTCAACTTGGCTGTTGGTTTGCGGGTGATAGACGGAAGCATAATCGAGCTTGATGCCCATGTTGCTGCACCAGAGTTTTACCACATCGGCCGTGAAGTTCGTGTCGTTGTCAGTGATGATGCTGTGGGGGACGCCATAATGGTGTACGACCCCGGATATGAAGTCTATCACCGGTCCGGATTCGGTTGTTTTAACCGGTTTGGCTTCTATCCATTTGGTGAATTTATCCACCATGACCAGTAAGTATTTTTTTCTTGTGGGTTCCCCCTTTAAGAGGTCCAACCATGTCAAGCCCCCAAACCGTGAAGGGCCACGTAATGGGGATTGTTTGGAGGGCGGTGGGTGGCATGTGGCTTTGATTTGCAAAAAGCTGGCAACCGGCGCAGCGTTGGACCGAGTCCGGCGTGAATTTCTGCCAAAAGTTTCCGCCCTTCCTCTTTGGAGATGCACCTTTGAAGGACTCCGGTAGTGCTTTTTTTATACAGTTCTCCCTCATGGACCCTGTAGGCCTTAGATCACCGCACTATGCAGGGTGCCTCATTTTGGTCCTCCGGAAGTTCCTGCCTAGTTAGGTAGGCCATGAATGGTTCTGTCCACGGGGCTATGATGGCCATTATTACGTGGGCTGAAGGTGTTGTTTCGGCGGCAGAGCCTCCGATTATGTCAGAGTGTTCGGTATCGAGCATTGTGGCCGGGTCCGGACTAATATTGCCGGTGTCCCCTTCCCATACCACGGATGGCTTAAACAACCTCTCTAAAAAGATGTTGGGGGGACCGTATCGCGTTTTGCGCCGATGCGGGCGAGGATATCCGCCGCCTGATTGTTTTCCCGAGCCACATGGTGAAATTCAAGCCCCTCGAACCGAGCTGACATCTTTAAGACGGCGTTATGATAGGCCGCCATCTTCGGATCCTTGGCATCAAAGCCTCCATTTATTTGGGATATTGCGAGGTTCGAATCCCCACACACCTCCAGGCGCTGAATGCCCATGGAAACTGCCATCCGAAGACCATGTAACAGGGCTTTGTATTCGGCTGCATTGTTGGAGTCTGTATACAGTATCTATAGTACGTATTGAACTCTATCTCCAGTTGGGGACGTCAGGACGACGCCAGCCCCCAGTCCAGCCAGCATTTTTGAGCCGTCGAAGTGCATAATCCAATTGGAGTATGCGCCGTACTCTTTAGGGAGTTCGGCTTCCGTCCATTCGGCGACAAAGTCGGCCAATACTTGCGATTTAATGGCTCACCGAGGTTTGTAGGTTATGCCGAACGAGAGGAGCTCAATGGCCCATTTGGCAATCCAGCCCGTGGCGTCGCGGTTGTTTATAATATCATTGAGTGGCACCTCTGAGGCTACTGTAATCGAACACTCTTGAAAGTAGTGTCGCAGTTTCCGGGATGCCATGAATACCGCATAGGCTATCTTTTGATAATGTGGGTACCGTGATTTGCATGGAGTGAGGAAAGTGGATATATAATATACCGGTTTTTGAAGAGGGAATTTATGTCCGTCCGCTTCTCGTTCGACGACGAGCACTGCGCTTATAACTTGATGAGTTGCTGCAATGTATAATAGCATTGGTTCACCGATGTTTGGCACGACCAGGATTGGGTTGGTTGCCAGTATGGCTTATATTTCTTCCAATCCGGCTGTGGCAGTGTCCGTCCACTCGAAGTGTTCGGTGCACCGAAGGAGGCGATAAAGGGGTAATGCCTTTTCTCCTAAGCGGGAGATAAAGCGGCTTAGAGCCGCCACACATCCAGTTAATTTCTGGATTTGTTTAAGGTCCGTTGGGGTAGCCAACTGTGACAGAGCTCGGATTTTGGCCGGATTAGCTTCAATTCCTCTACTGGAGACAATGAAGCCCAGGAGCTTTCCGGCTGGTACGCTGAAAATGCATTTTTCCGGATTGAGCTTGATGTCGTATGTTCAGAGGTTGTCAAATGTGAGCCTCAAGTCGTCTATCAGAGAGTCGACGTGTTTGGTTTTGATGACCACATCATCTACGTACGCCTCTACTGTTTTGCCAATTTGTTTCTCCAGACATGTCTGAATCATGCGCTGATAAGTTGCGCCAGTGTTTTTGAGCCCAAAAGGCATTGGCCGTATGGTATGATGAATGCCATTGCAGCTTGGTCAGACTCTGCCATCTTGATTTAGTGGTAGCTGGATTATGCATCGAGGAAACACAATGATTCGTGTCCTGCTGTAGCATCGATAATTTGATCAATGCGGGGGAGGGGGAAGGGATCCTTTGGGCAGGCCTTGTTGAGGTCCTAGAAATCGACACATAGGCACCAGGATTTGTCCTTCTTTGGTACCATCACTAGGTTTGCTAGCCAGTCCAGGTGTTTTATTTCTCTAATGAATCTGGCCTCCAATAACTTGGCTAGTTCCTCTCCCATGGCCTGTCTTTTAGGTTCGGAGAAACGCTGAAGAGCCTGCTTGACCGGCTTGAATCCCTTTAGGATATTGAGGCTGTGCTCGGCCAGCCTGCATGGGATTCCTGGCATGTCTGAGGGATGCCAGGCGAATATGTCCCAATTCTTGCACAGGAACTCTCGTAGTGCGGCGTCCACGGTGGGGTTTAACTGTGCCCCGATGGAGGCTGTTTTTGTAGGGTCCATTGGGTGGACTTGGAATTTGACTATTTCGTCCGCTGGTTTAAAAGGGGTAGACTTGGATCTCTTGTCAAGTATTACGTCGTCCCTATCCACTGTGGAGCGTAGCGTAGTTAATTCCTCGACCGAAAGGGCTTCGGATAATGCCTCGAGGGCCAATGCGGCTGTTTTGTTTTCGATGCGGAGCGCTGTGTCCGGATCACTAGCAAGAGTGATGATTCCGTTGGGCCCGGGCATTTTGAGCTTCAGGTACCCATAATGGGGTATGGCTTGGAAGATTGTGAACGCCTCCCACCCTAAAAGAGCGTGGTATCCACTACTGAACGGGGCCACTTGGAATATAATTTTTTCGGACCTATAGTTCTCCGGCGTGCCGAACACCACATCTAGTGTGATTTTCCCAGCACAGTGTGCTTCCCGACGGGGGATGATTCCTCTGAAGGTTGTGCTGCTTTGCTCAATGCGGTTCCAGTATATTTCCATTTTTTGAAGAGTTTCCTCATAGATGAGGTTTAATCCACTACCGCCGTCCATGAGTACTTTGGTGAGTCGAAAGCCATCCACAATTGGACTGAGGACCAGTGTAGCTAGTGCTCGGGCAGTTCGGAATTTAGGTTCGTCACTAGCATTGAAGGTAATAGCCGTGTCACTCCATGGATTCATTGTTGCCATGAGGAAGATTTCGGTGAGGCTACGAAGTGTTCGCTTGCGCCTATTGTTTGATGCGAAAGTTTCAAAAACTGTTAATATCGTATTGTTATCTCCGGGATGGTGCTCTGTGGCATTTGGGATAAGAAGATCCTCACCACTTTTGGCCACCTGCCGGAGTATCCAACATGCTCTAAGGCTATGTGTTGGTATGGTATCCGCTGTACTATGAATTTTGCAGGGTCCGTTAAGCCATCCCTCCAATACGGTTCCATGCCCTGTAGTGGGCTTTTGTTTCTTTGTAAATAACTCGGGTGTCTTATGATAGTGCACCCTTTTACTTCGGACTGGGTGTATATACTGAGCCGGATTATCCCAAAATTTTGTTTTGATTTTCCAAGTGCTTTCCATCGCACAGTACTTTCATACTATGGACGCCAAGTCAGCGAAGCGTGATATGTCACGGCGACTCAAGGTGTTAAGGATTCCCTTGTCCGTGCAATTATTGCAGAAGAATGAGACCGCATCTTCCTCGCGGCAGTTCTTAACCTTGTTCATCACAAGGAGGAATCTGGCCCAATAATGATGTACTGTTTTGTGGGGCTCTTGCCTGATGTGGGAAAGATCGTTTATGTCTGGGTGGGTGGGTGGCTTTGAGTCCGAACCCCTACCCGATCTGAGACCCAGGGGCCGAGGAGTTTCCAATCTTGGCAGTTTAGATTCCGGAGTGTTGTCCGATAAGTCTGGCCCGCTGCCTGACTCTAGGTTCAGGGCTTGGGTGATGTCCTCCCGTGAACGGGTATCCGGCTCGAAGATCTTAGGAATCCGGACATAGTTAGTCCTCAAGATAGAGGAAGAATTGTTGCGTTGCTCCTCCACCACCGCAACATGATGGGTGACCGATGGAGAGTTAATCCCCCTTTGATCGGGTTTAATCCCAATCCGATCGTAGTCCGTAGCGACTCCCAAGGCGGCGATGCGATCCAAGAGCTCGTTTAGGGAAGAGAGCTCCATTGGGTCCATCTTCTCGGTGAATTCCGAGCCGACGTGGAGGCTGTTTTCGATGACCCGAGAAGTCATCGTTGGTGCAGCGGCCGAACGGGCGGTCATGATGAAACTGCCCAGCCGGAGAGTTTGGCCGACAGCCAGGGCTCCCCCGGCGGTAATGTTGTTTTTAACAACGAGATGAGGCATCCTTCCTTATGGCAACGGCACAGTGGAACTCTCAATGAAAGCACCAATGTCGGTGTGAAAACCGGTGGATCTCGGGTAGGGGGTCCCGAACTGTGCGTCTATGGCGGATGGTAACAGGAGGCAGGGGACACAATGTTTTACCTAGGTTCAGGCCCTCTTGATGGAGGTAAAACCCTACGTCCTGCTTGATTTATTCTTGATGATATGAGTAGTACAAGAGTTGATCTACCACGAGATCGGAGAGGCTAAACCCTAGAAGCTAGCCTATGGTATCATTGTATGTTGTCCTACGGACTAAAACCCTCTGGTTTATATAGACACCGGAGGGGGCTAGGGTTACACAAGGTCGGTTACAAAGGAGGAGATATACATATCCGTATTGCCGAGCTTGCCTTCCACGCGAAGTAGAGTCCCATCCGGACATGAGACGAAGTCTTCAATCTTGTATCTTCATAGTCCAACAGTCCGGCCAAAGAATATAATCCGGCTGTCCGGATACCCCCTAATCCAGGACTCCCTCAATAATGCTCAGGAACAACATGCAATTCATATTTAGGGGGAGAATCTTCATCATCACTTTCATCAACATTATCAGTTTCAATAATTTCATTCTCTCTAGCCCTAGCAAGTTGTTCATCAAGAAATTCACCAAGTGGCACAGTAGTATCAAGCATAGAAGTAGTTTCATCATAAGTATCATGCATAGTAGAAGTGGCATCATCAATAACATGCGACATATCAGAATTAATAGCAGAAGCAGGTCTAGGTGTCGCAAGCTTACTCAAAACAGAAGGTGAATCAAGTGCAGAGCTAGATGGCAGTTCCTTACCTCCCCTCGTAGTTGAGGGATAAATCTTGGTTCTTGGATCTTTTAAGTTCTTCATAATGATAAGTAGATATAAATCCCAAGTGACTCAAAGAATAGAGCTATGCTCCCCGGCAACGACGCCATAAAATAGTCTTGATAACCCACAAGTATAGGGGATCGCAATAGTTTTCGAGGGTAGAGTATTCAACCCAAATTTATTGATTCGACACAAGGGGAGCCAAAGAATATTCTCAAGTATTAGCAGTTGAGTTGTCAATTCAGCCACACCTGGAAACTTAATATCTGCAGCAAAGTATTTAGTAGCAAAGTAATATGATAGTAGTGGTAACGGTGGTAAAAGGTAACGGTAGCAAAAGTAATATGTTTGGTGTTTTGTAGAGATGATAAAATAGCAACTGAAAAGTAAATAAGCGAAGAACAATATATGGAAAGATCGTAAGCAATGGATCGGTGATAGAGAATTATGTCGAATGCGGTTCATCATGTAACAGTCATAACCTAGGGTGACACAGAACTAGCTCCAATTCATCAATGTAATGTAGGCATGTATTCCGAATATAGTCATACGTGCTTATGGAAAAGAAGTTGCATGACATCTTTTGTCCTACCCTCCCGTGGCAGCGGGGTCCTATTGGAAACTAAGGGATATTAAGGCCTTTTTTAATAGAGTACTGGACCAAAGCATTAACACATAGTGAATACATGAACTCCTCAAACTACGGTCATCACCGGTGAAAGGATCGATATAGTTGACTAGAGGGGGGTGAATAGGCAACTAACAATTTTTAGCTTTTCTTTAACAATTTAAACTTTGCATCAAAGTAGGTTGTCTAGATATGCAACTAAGTGAGCAACCTATATGATGCAACAAAGATAAGTACACAAGCAAGCAAGAGATATATCACAAATAAGCTTGCAAAAGTAAAGGCATGAGATAACCAAGAGAGGAGCCGGTGGAGACGAGGATGTGTTACCGAAGTTCCTTCCCTTTGAGGGGAAGTACGTCTCCGTTGGAGCGGTGTGGAGGCACAATGCTCCCCAAGAAGCCACTAGGTCCACCGTATTCTCCTCACGCCCTCACACAATGCGAGATGCCGTGATTCCACTATTGGTGCCCTTGGAGGCGGCGACCGAACCTTTACAAACAAGGTTGGGGCAAACTCCACAACTCAATTGGAGGCTCCCAACGACACCACGAAGCTTCACCACAATGGACTATGGCTCCGCGGTGACCTCAACGTCTAGGGTGCTCAAACACCCAAGAGTAACAAGATCCGCAAGGGATTAGTGGGGGAATTAAATTTCTCTTGGTGGAAGTGTAGATCGTGGCCTTCTCAACCATTCTCGAGCAAATCAACAAGTTTGATTGTCTAGGGAGTGAGATCGGGCGAAAATGGAGCTTGGAGCAACAATGGAGCTTAGGGTTGGAAGAGGTAGTCAACTAGAGGAAGAAGACACCCCTTTTATAGCTTAGGACAAAAAATCCAATCGTTATCCACCTACCAGCCTGCGACCAGCGGTACTAGCGCCCCAGACCAGCGGTACTACCGCAAGGCCATGCGGTACTTCCGCTCCTGACAAGTGGTACTACCGCAAGGCCATGCGGTACTACCGTGAGAACCACGGTACTACGGCAGCAGCAACAGTAGCTAGGGCATACCTGAAGCACAAGGGCTGAGGACGGTACTTCCGTGCCTACTTCCGCTGGAAAATGGACGAAGCAAAAATCCGATACAGTACTACCGCAGCTGAGCCAGGCCGCGCACGGTACTACCGCGGTGGCGCAGATGTAAAAAATTACATCCTGCCCCTACTACCGCGAAGGAGCGGTACTTGGCCTGGGGGCCACAGGACAAGGTAAAGAGGATAAACGGAGGATGCTCCAAAGTGCAGGGGAAAGGAGGGGACAAGGAAGAAAACGTGTACGTGATGAATCCACCCAAAACCTTTCCGACGCGGACCCCCTCTTAATTGTACGGCTTTCCTACGACTCAAATCCACCAAAAAGAAACATAGAAAAAACGGCGTCTTCAATAGTCTTCGAGGGGCACCAAACCGTCTCTTTGCCTAGCGATGAAACGTCTGGGAAACTCAAGGCACACGATTAGTCTGCAAAAGCATTGTCATCAATCACCAAAACACCTTGGGGATAAATATGCCCTTACAACCGGGATTGGTCCCAACTATTGTCACTTCGGGGTTGATGGATCATAACACATAGTAGGTGACTATAGACTTGCAAGATAGGATCAAGAACTCTCATATATTGATGAAAACATAATAGGTTCAAATCTGAAATCATGGAACTCGGGCCCTAGTGACAAGCATTAAGCATAGCAAAGTCATAGCAACATCAATCTAAGAACATAGTGGATACTAGGGATCAAACCCTAACAAAACTAACTCGATTACATGATAAATCTCATCCAACCCATCACCGTCCAGCAAGCCTACGATGGAATTACTCACGCATGATGGTGAGCATCATGAAATTGGTGACGGAGGAAGGTTGATGATGATGATGGCGATGGATTCCCCTCTCCGGAGCCCCGAACGGACTCCAGATCATCCCTCCCGAGAGTGTTTAGGGCTTGGTGGCGGCTTCGTATCGTAAAATGCGATGAATCCTTCTCCCTGATTTTTTTCTCCCCGAAAGTGAATATATGGAGTCAGGGTTGAGGTCGGTGGAGCGTCAGGGGGCCCACGAGGCAGGGGGGCACGCCTAGGGGGGTAGGGCGCGCCCCCACCCTTGTGGGCAGGTGGAGGCTCCCCTGACGTGGATCTTCCTTCCAGTATTTTTTATATATTCCAAAATAATTCTTCGTCGATTTGGCAAAAGTGTTTGGAAAAGTAGATACGATGGAGACTTATCAGGGGATATCACATCTAGAGGGAGCTTTACTCTAATCAATTGAGCTAAAGAAACTCTAATGGTGTGAACACAACAATGCTTTATGTAAAAGTGGCAACCCCACTTGTGCTTAAACGATGAGTATGACCTACGATCAAATGTTCTCATTTGACTCCTAAGTTAGTATACTCATATATAGATGACCTAGTCATCGCCAAATTGCTTGATAGATGCTAGAGTGTTTGTGCATGCTTTGTCACATATTTCTTTTGCCATCTTATTGTGTGATCATGTTGGTTGCATATTATACTCATTCAAGGACATCCATTTTTTGCTTTGATTGTTTGGCTTTTTCTCTTTTGCCAAATGGATGGACAAGAATGCCTAAGAACTCCCTCTAGCTATCTATGCTTTCCCCGTCTCAAACTCTATTCATGCTACATCACAAAGTTTGATCAAGTCTGATTCGAACCACTCTGTGTGAGGAGCACTCAGAGTCCCTAATTCTTCATAGACTTAAACTTCCAAAACCTCTTTGTGCACTTCGGTATGACCGAGTCATCCATTTCGTTCACACCGAGATCACTAAGTTGATCTAGGTTTTCAATCTCGGTGCAACCGATTAGAAATTTTTGGTCACACCGAGTTGCAGTAACCGCTTGCAGTTCTACATCTCGGTGCCACCGAGTTGTTCCACTCGGTCACACCGACAGGGTCAGGTTATATATACTGAGGGGTCAAATTTTGGAAAAAAATTCGAAACCTTTCACCCACGCGTGACCTGCTCTGCCTCCTTGGGTCTCCAGATCGTCCTCTCGCCGCCAGCGACCTCCCGCCGCTGGTCTCCGCCGCCGTCAACGGCAATCTGCCCCGCCGTTGCCGTCGTAGCAAGTTCACCGCCGAAGTAGGGTATGAACTTGATCTTTGTGCTATTCCTTAACTCCGATTCGTAGCACATTGCTTTGCCATGATTCTTGCCACGTATGAAATAATCCTGTCCAGCGAAAGCATCCCGTAGATTAGATTTGGTTTGAAAATTTAGGGTTAGGTCTCCGCTGAACTCATCTCGGACCGACCGAGTTGTAGAAATCGGTCTCACCGATTTGGCTTAGGCCTTTGCACATGCGTTTTCGGTCTGACCGAAAATTGCAAATCGGTGTGACCGAGTTTGATTCTCTGTGAAACCCTAGCAGTCTCGGTGCCACCGAACTGTGACTCGGTCTGACCGAGTTCGCTAGTTTAGGTTCCAAAAGTTGCTTCGGTATCACCGAATTTACAAATCGGTAGATCCAAAATGCTTTCTATGAAGAACTAAAACTAAGTTTTTAAGTCATCTATTTTGCAAAAGTTCTGCACTTTGTGATGCTCATCTACTCTACACCATCTACAATCTATTCACAGGGTCTACTGATAGTTTGCCTGCAAGATGTCTGATCAAAGTGACAGCCAGTACAAGTCTAAGGAGCAGGTTCATATGAGTGAGGGCACTAGTCCCTCTAGCACTTCTGACAAGGGCAGCAAGAGCACACCAAGCAACTTGCCCAAGGCAGCCACCGGAACAAGGAAGAAGGAGACCTCAGATTCTAAGGATGAGGATTATGTGGTTGTTGAGGAAGAAGTCAACTGCAAGAAAAAGGTGCTGAAGAAACAGTATGGCACAGTTGCATCAACTAAGCCTGGATTGCACAAAAAGGCCCCTGCCAAGAGGGTGCCAACCTTAAAAGTTAGAGCCTCAACTACTGAAACCTCCAAGCCAACTATTGAGGCTGCTGGAGAAGGAAAGAAAAGAAAAGAAAGGGTCAAGAAGACCACTGCCAGAGTACTTGGTAGATCCTCCATCATGAGAGATTCAGAAGAAGGAGGAGGAGGAAGAGGATGCTGCACCAGCTCCTAAGGCTCGGAAACTTATGGGAGATGCAATCAAGTCAGGGGCTGCTCCATCTAAGCCCAAATCTGCTCCCAAGGCTGCTGTTCAGAAACCCGCAAAACCCAAGAGGAACACCAAGAGTATACCTGCTGAGGAGAAGAACAAGGCCCCAGTGCCTGAAGCTGAAGAAGAAGAAGATGATGATTCTCTTGTCTTGAGGAAGTGGAAGCCCAAAATTCCTGACCACAATGATGCTCACCCAGTCGCTGAGGACATTCATATTAGGAAAGATGCATGATTGAGGTTATGGAGACAGTCTGATCCCTATGCTGTTAGGAGGAGCACTGCACTTGACTACAGGTTCCATACAAAGGAAAAAAAGATTTCTATGAGACCATTCTGCTTGACAAGAAGCCCATAGTGTGTGACATGAAATGGGTGGACTGGGAGTTCATCCGGGAAAATGGAGATCACTTTCCTGGAGTGTATGACAGCTTTAAGGCTTCTGGAGTAGATGAATTCGTTGGACAAAAGCTCACCAAATGGAATGATGAGTTGATCATGCAGTTCTACTCCACTGCCCACTTCTATCCAGATGGGAGGATAGTTTGGATGTCTAAGGTTACTAGGTACCAGTCCATAGTTGATGAATGGGCCAAGCTAATCAATGCCCCCAAAGAACACGAAGATGACTTGGATGTGTATGCCACCAATAAGAAAGACCACAACTCAATGGCAAACATGTACAAGGAGATCCCTGATAAGGCTTTAGAAACACATAAGTTTGGATCTGTACACTATATGTTGTCTGGTCTGCCTATGATCAACTGGATCTTAAGGCACACATTGCTACCCAAGTTAGGAGATCACAAGATGATCAAAGGACACTCCATCAACATGCTGCAAATTTTTGATGTCCCCCAAAAGTTCAAAGTTATGAGCTTGATTGTAGAAACGATCAAAAGGACTGCTGCTGATCAAAAGAGGAGATGTGGATATGCTCCACACATTCATGAGCTCATCAACTCTAAAATGGACACAAGGACTTACTTGCTGGACAAGGAGCATCTACCTCTATATCATGAGTTTGAAGACAACATTGTTGTGATGAATGAGGAAGAACCATCATCAGCTCAAGTCTAGGAGAAGAGAGCCAAGGAAAAGGCTGAGAAAGCTGCCCAGATGCCAAGTGTTGAAGAGGCATCTCGAGTCTTCCTGAAGAGCAAGCAAGATCAGTTAGGCTATCTGATTCAAGCTACACTGAGGATGGATAAGGGCTTGGCCACCCTGACTCAGAATCAGGAGAGCCTGGAGAGGATTATGGAAACAAAATTCTATGATCTTGATCTGAAGGTGACTGAGATTCAGACTGCAGTTGAGCAGCTTCAGGAGGAAGCAGAGGAGAGGAGAGGAAAAGCAACCACTGATGCTTTTAAGCATGTGCCATGAGGTCCAAGGTCTGCTGCAGTGCCAGTCTCAGATGCTAGAGCTTCAGTGTTAGCACCAGCAGCTATAACTCCAGTGCCACCTCCAACACCCACTCCATCAGCTCCAACTACTTCATTGGAAGCCTTCGTCCTTGGAGTTCTATCTACACCACCTCCCGAAGACCAAGCCTGAGAGACGTATAACACTATGCATTTTCAAACTTTTTGGTAACTTGTTGCCAAAGGGGGAGAAATGTGTATAGATCATAGGCTTCGAGAGAGAGTGTCTCGCTTTTTATCTCTCTTGCTATTTTGGTTGAGCTACTTTATTGTGTGCTTGTGTGAGATACTTACATGACCATGTGGTTGATCATATGCTACCTTAATGTTTTGTTGAATGATGCTATCCTTTATATTCCATATATGATCATTCACTTGCTTGGTGATGAGTGCATGCTTTTAATTTCTATCATTTTGAGCGTTCCACCAAGATGTATGTGACATGGAAGAGTAACCCATGATCCTAATCGATTGTGCATTTGCATTCAAAAGAAAATTTTAAATAATGCACAAATTTAGGGGGAGCTCTTGCTTATCACATACCTCTCAAAGCGACGATGTTTTTCAATCTTATAATCATTTGTCAAAGCTTTGATCTATATGTTGTCATCAATTACCAAAAAGGAGGAGATTGAAAGTGCAACTATCCCTGGGTGGTTTTGGTAATTCCTAACAACATATAGCTCATTGGGCTAATGCTACTTCAAGATAAATATTTCAGGAAAAGCTCAATGATTGGCATGGCATGGATTAGAAAGTGGACCCCTCAAAATGCTAAGGACAAAAGGATCGGCTCAAGCTCAAAGCACAAGACTCTACATTTCATTTTTAGTGATCCAAGATCACATTGAGTCCATAGGAAAAGCCAATACTATTAAGAGGGGGTGAGGTGTTGCTTAATGAGGTTCTTGCTCAAAGTGCTTAGTGACATGCTCCACAACCCTCAACCAATTTCTCATATCCAAATATATCCCAAACCAAAAGTCAAACTCGGCCCCATCGATTTAATCTATCCGGCGCCACCGAGTTCACTTGACAAAGCTACTGGCACAAACCCTAGTCTTTTCAGTCCCATCGATAGGGATCTCGGTCTCACCGAGATGTGATTGTAATCTCTCTGTTTCCCTTTGTAACTTTTCAGTCCAACCGAGATGAGTGATACGTCTCCAACGTATCTATAATATTTGATTGCTCCATGCTATTATATCATCTATTTTGAATGTTAATGGGATTTATTTTACACATTTATATCATTTTTTGGACTAACCTACTAACCGGAGGCCCAGCCCAAATTGTTGTCTTTTTGCCTATTTTAGAGTTTCGCCGAAAAGGAATATCAAACGGAGTCCAAACGGAATGAAACCTTCGGGACGTGATTTTCTGAACGAACGTGATCCATGAGACTTGGAGTGGGTGTCAAGAAACAATCAAGGAGGCCACGAGGCAGGGGGCGCGCCTACCCCCCTGGGCGCACCCTCCACCCTCGTGGGCCCCTTGTTGCTCCACCGACGTACTTCTTCCTCCTATATATATCCACGTACCCCCAAACATCTAGGAGCACCACGAAAACCTAATTCCACCACCGCAACCTTTTGTACCCGAGAGATCCCATCTTGGGGCCTTTTCCGGAGCTCCGCCGGAGGGGGCATTGATCACGGAGGGCCTCTACATCAACTCCATGGCCTCTCCGGTGATGTGTGAGTAGTTTACTTCAGACCTTTGGGTCCATAGTTATTAGCTAGATGGTTTCTTCTCTCTCTTTGGATCTCAATACAAAGTTCTCCTCGATTCTCTTAGAGATCTATTCGATGTAATCTTCTTTTGCGGTGTGTTTGTCGAGATCCGATGAATTGTGGGTTTATGATCCAAATTATCTATGAACAATATTTGATTCTTCTCTGAATTCTTTTATGTATGATTGGTTTATCTTTGCAAGTCTCTTCGAATTTTCAGTTTGGTTTGGCCTACTAGATTGATCTTTCTTGCAATGGGAGAAGTGCTTAGCTTTGGGTTCAATCTTGCGGTGCTCGATCCTAGTGACAGTAGGGGAAACGACACGTATTGTATTGTTGCCATCGAGGATAAAAAGATGGGGTTTATATCATATTGCATGAGTTTATCCCTCTACATCATGTCATCTTACTTAAAACATTACTCTCTTCTTTTTTGACATAAAGACTATAAGGGAACCCCTTACAGTATAATTGGTGCAACAAACCCAAATTGCAAGTACCATGCCTTGAACCTGGGTGGGTGGGAAGGCATCAGCCCCTTCCCACCACTAGGCTATGCCTTAATCTGCAACATAACTCTATTCTTATGAACTTAATACTCTAGATGCATGCTGGATAGCGGTCGATGTGTGGAGTAATAGTAGTAGATGCAGAATCGTTTCGGTCTACTTGTCACGGACATGATGCCTATATACATGATCATGCCTAGATATTCTCATAATTATTCGCTTTTCTATCAATTGCTCGATAGTAATTCGTTTACCCACCGTAATACTTATGCTCTTGAGAGAAGCCACTGGTGAAACCTATGGCCCCCGAGTCTATCTTCCATCATATTAATCTTCCACACTTAGCTATTTCTATTGCCGTTTATTTTACTTTGCATGTTTATTTCTCTTTATCATAAAAATACCAAAAATATTATCTTATCATATCTACCAGATCTCACTCTCGTAAGTGACCGTGAAGGGATTGACAACCCCTTTATCGCGTTGGTTGCAAGGTTCTTATTTGTTTGTGTAGGTGCGTGGGACTCGAGCGTGATCTCCTACTGGATTGATACCTTGGTTCTCAAAAACTGAGGGAAATACTTACGCTACTTTACTGCATCACCCTTTCCTCTTCAAGGGAAAACCAACGTAGTGCTCAAGAGGTAGCAATGAGCGATCGGTCCCACCGAGATTGCAATGCAAACTCTCTGTTTCCCTTTCGTAACATTTCGGTCCTGCCGAGAGAGCGAATTGGTCCCATCGAGATTGCCTGACCAACTCTCTGGTTAGTCTATTACCAAAATCGGTCTCACCGAGATTACGTTATGCCCTAACCCTAATGAAATCGGTCCCACTGAGTTGACATCTCGGTCCCATCGAAAATCCTAATGTTCACATTATGAACTAAATCGGTCTGACCGAGTTGTATGATTCGGTCCCACCGAGTTTGGTGATTTGTGTGTAACAGTTAGATTTTGTGTGGAGGCTATATATACCCCTCCACCCACTCTTCATTCGTGGAGAGAGCCATCAGAACATGCCTACACTTCCAACATACATTTTCTGAGAGAGAACCACCTACACTTGTGTTGAGGTCAAGATACTTCATTCCAACCACATAAATCTTGATCTCTAGCCTTCCCCAAGTTGTTTTCCACTCAAATCATCTTTCCACCAAATCCTATCCTATGAGAGAGAGTTGAGTGTTGGGGATACTATCATTTGAAGCACAAGAGCAAGGAGTTCATCATCAACACACCATTTGTTACCTCTTGGAGAGTGGTGTCTCTTAGATTGGTTAGGTGTCACTTGGGAGCCTCCGTCAAGATTGTGGTGTTGAACCAAGGAGTTTGTACGGGCAAGGAGATCGCCTACTTCATGAAGATCTACCCTAGTGAGGCAAGTCCTTCGTGGGCGATGGCCATGGTGGGATAGACAAGGTTGCTTCTTCATGGACCCTTCGTGGGTGGAGCCCCCCGTGGACTCGTGCAACCGTTACCCTTCGTGGGTTGAAGTCTCCATCAACGTGGATGTATGATAGCACCACCTATCGGAACCACGCCAAAAAACTCCATGTCTACATTGTGTTTGCTCCCTCCAAACTCCTCTCTTTACCTTCATATGCAATTGTTTTACATTCCGCTGCTATACCTTAGAATTGCATGTGTAGGTTGTTTGCTTGACTTGTGCTAAGTTGCAAAAATCTGCCAAGAATTAAAATTGGGAAAAGGTTAGATTTTTATTTGGTTAAGTAGTCTAATCACACCCCTCTAGACATACTTTTGGTCATACAAAGTGATCACGAGATCCTAATGTTAGATTTAGCAAAATTTATTTAACCCGAATAGAAGAGAGTTCAGAGTCTCGGAGTAAAGATCGAGAAGTAAAAGATCCTAATACCACCCAAATGGCGACGTGGGCCTGTAAGACACACAACTATGTTAGTAAAAGTTTTTGAATGTCTAGACTCGACTTTGGCCAAGGAGTGTGGAAGGGGGATTCCTACAGGCAGTCGGCTCTGATACCAACTTGTGACGCCCCCGGTTTGATCGTACACTAATCATACATGCAAACGTGTATGATCAAGATCAGGGACTCATGTGTAGATATCACAACACAACTCTAAAAATAAAATAAGTCATACAAGCATCATATTACAAGCCAAGGGCCTCGAGGGCTCGAATTCAAGAGCTCAATCATAGACGACTTAGCGGAAGCAATAATATTTGATTACATACATAAGTCAAACTAGTTGCCATAAGATGGCTAGCACAAACTGGGATACCGATCGAAAGAGGCGCAAGCCTCCTGCCTGGGATCCTCCTAAACTACTCCTTGCCATCATCGGCGGCCTGCACGTAGTAGTAGGCACCTCCGGTGTAGTAGGACTCGTCGTCGGTGGCGTCTGGCTCCTGGACTCCAACATCTGGTCGCAACAACCATGTATATAAAGGGGGGAAAAGGGGGAGCAAAGCAACAGTGAGTACTTATCCAAAGTACTCGCAAGCAAGGAGCTACACTACATATGCATTGGTATCAATGGAAGGGTTAGTATATGCGGACTGGACTGCAGAATGCCAGAATAAGAGGGGGATAGCTAGTCCTATCGAAGACTACGCTTCTGGTAGCCTCCATCTTGAAGCAGTAGAAGAGAGTAGATGGTAAGTTAACCAAGTATCGTCGCATAGCATAATCCTACCCGGCTATCCTCTCCTCGTCGTCCTTTGAGAGAGTGGTCACCAGGTTGTATCTAGCACTTAAAAGGGTGTGTTTTATTAAGTAACCGGTTCTAGTTGTCATAAGGTCGAGGTACAACTCTGGGCCGTCCTTTTACCGAGGGACACGACTATTCGAATAGATAAACTTACCTGCAGGGGTGCACCACATTTCCCGACACGCTCGACCCCCTTTGGCCGGACACACTTTCCTGGCTCATGCCCGGCCTCGAAAGATCAACACGTCACATCCCTACCTAGGCACAACAGAGAGGTCAGCACGCCGGTCTAAATCGTATGCGCGCAGGGGTCTAGGCCCATCGCCCATTGCACACCTGCATGTTGCGTACGCGGCCGGAAGCAGACCTAGCCCCCTTAATACAAGCCCAGGCTTACGGTCCAATCCGGCGCGCGCCGCTCACTCGCTGACGTCAAGAAGGCTTCGGCTGATACCACGACGTCGAGTGCCCATAATTGTTCCCTTGTAGTTGGTTAGTGCGTATAGGCAAGTGGCCAGACTCAGATCAAATACCAAGATCTCGTTAAGCGTGTTAATTGATGTAACCGCGGACGCCGACCAGGGCCAGGACCACCTCTCACCTAGGTGGTCTCAACCTACCCTATCGCTTCGCCACAAATATCCACCCAGAGGGCTGTTGGGACAAATGTCCTTTCAGCCCCCAATCCGTGAATCACTCGCGGGTACTCTATGAGCCGACCCGACTTTAGTCAACACAGGTATCATATATTATGTATATAGGTATATACCCGTGATCACCTCCCGAGTGATCATGGCCTGATAGTATAGCATGGCAGACGGACAAGAATGCAGGGCCACTGATGGAATACTAGCATCCTAGACTAAGCATTTAGGATTGCAGGTAAAGGAAATAACAGTAGTAGCAAAGATAGGCTATGCATCAGAATAGGATTAACGGAAAGCAGTAACATGCTACACTACTCTAATGCAAGCAGTAGAGAGAAGAATAGGCGATATCAGGTGATTAAGGGGGGGGGCTTGCCTTGTTGCTCTGGCAAGGAGGGGTCGTCAACACCGTAGTCGTACTGGGTAGCGGCGGCGTCGGTCTCGATGTCTAACGAGAGAAGAGGGCAAAGAAACAATAAATATAATGCAAACATAAGCATGACGATGCATGACATGACAATGCACGGTGCTAGGTGTGCCCTAACGCGGTAGGAGGTGATACCGGCGAAGGGGGGAAACATCCGGGAAAGTATTCCCGATGTTTCGCGTTTCCGGACAGATGAACCGGAGGGGGAAAGTTGCATGTTCGCTATGCTAGGGACGTGTGGCTGACAAACGGACTGCGTATTCTGATTCGTCCCGTCGCTCTGAGCAACTTTCATGTACAAAGTATTTCATCCAAGTTACAGATTATTTAATATTAATTTTCAAAGTTTTAATAAATTTCTAAAATTATTTTAATTTGAATAAATATTGCGTCAGCATGACGTCAGCAGTCAACTCTGACCGTTGACTGGGTCAAACTGACAAGTGGGGCTCGTGCGTCATTGACTAAGACTAACTAAACAGGTTTAGTTAGTTTAGTTAATTGTTTCGTGTTAATTCAACACAATTAATTAAGTTAATAATTTTGTTAATCAATTAATTAATATTTTATTTATTATTCTTTTTTAATCATTCTGGGTTGTGGGCCCCGGCTGTCATTGGTCAGAGGCCATAGCGGGGCGGTGGTGCGGGCGGACCCGACAACGAGCGCCGCGGGCGTGGCCGAAGCCTGACCGGCGACCAGCGCGCGGGGGCAGCACGGCGTGGCCCCCAGGCCGCAGCGGCAACGAGGCCGAGGGCTAGGTGCGCGAGTTGCGGCGGCGGAGGCAGTGATCAAGGGCGGAGGAGAGCTCCGGGGCGCATGGTCGTCGGCGACGAGGCGAGCATGGGGCGTGGTCGTGCATGGTCGTGGTGAGGCGGGTGGCGCAGAGCAGCACGCAGCAGGGAGCGGGGCGGCGCGGGCGCAGTCATGGTCACGCCTGGGAGCTGATTGGGGTGCAAGGGACCGTGCCATTGGCCGTGGCGCCATGAGGTGGGCACGGGCAGCTGGTAGGTGGGCGAGCGTCGGCGCGCGGCCAGGCGAGCGTCGGCGCGCGGCCAGGCGCGCGGGCGGCAGGGGGAGGCCGCAGCGGGAAGAGAGGGAGGGGAGAGGCCGAAGCCCGAGGCCTCACCCGCGTTGGAGGGACGAGGGCGGTGAGGAGGAGTTGTGGATGGGCGGTCCGGCGGGGTCGAGGCAGACCGGCACGATGAGGCGGAGGCTGATACGTCTCCGTCGTATCTATAATTTTTGATTGTTCCATGCCAATATTCTACAACTTTCATATACTTTTCGCAACTTTTTATACTATTTTTGGGACTAACATATTGATCCAGTGCCCAGTGCCAGTTCCTGTCTGTTGCATGTTTTTGGTTTCGCGGAATATCCATATCAAACGGAGTCCAAACGGGATAAAAACAAACGGAGATACTTTTTGGAATATTTGGAAAATCTGGAGGAAAAATCAACGCGAACCAGTGTCCGAGGTGGGCACGAGGTAGTGCCCCCCCTAGGGCGCACCCCTGACCCTCGTGACCCACCTGTAAGGCGGTTGATGCTCTTCTTTTGCCGCAAGAAAGCTAATTTTCAGAAAAAAATCACGGCGAAGGTTTCAGGCCAATCGGAGTTATGGATCTCCATATATACACGAAACGGTGAAACAGAGCCAGGAGAGAACGCAGAAACAGAGAGAGACAGATCCAATCTCGGAGGGGCTCTCACCCCTCCCTTGCCATGGAGGCCATGGACCAGAGGGGAAACCCTTCTCCCATCTAGGGAGGAGGTCAAGGAAGAAGATGAAGGAGGGGGCTCTCTCCCCCTTGTTTTCGATGGCACCGGAGTGCCACCAGGGGCCATCATCGTCACCGCGATCTACACCAACACCTCCGCCATCTTCACCAACATCTACATCACCTTCCCCCCTCTATCTACAGCGGTCCACTCTCCCGCAACGCGTTGTACCCTCTACTTGAACATGGTGCTTTATGCTTCATATTATTATCCAATGATGTGTTGCCATCCTATGATGTCTGAGTAGATTTTTGTTGTCCTATCGGTGGTTGATGAATTGCTGATTGATTTAATTTGCTTGTGGTTATGTTGCTGTCCTTTGGTGCCCGTCATATGATTGCACGCGTGGATCACACCCTAGGGTTAGTTGTATGTTGATAGGACTAGGGCAAGAGTGACAGAAGCTTCAACCTAGCATAGAAATTGATGCATACGGAATTGAAGGGGGACCAATTTATCTTAATGCTATGGTTGGGTTTTACCTTAATGAACATTAGTAGTTGCGGATGCTTGTTAATAGTTCCAATCATAAGTGCATAGAATTCCAAGTCAGGGATGACATGCTAGCAGAGGCCTCTCCCACATAATACTTGCTATCGGTCTTGTAAAGTAGTCAATTGCTTAGGGGCAATTTCGCAACTCCTACCACCACTTTTCCGCACTCACTATATTTACTTTATTGCTTCTTTACTTACAACAGCCCCTACTTTTTATTTACTTGCTCTATATTATCTTGCAAACCTATCCAACAACACCTACAAAGTACTTCTAGTTTCATACTTGTTCTAGGTAAAGCGAACGCCAAGCGTGCGTAGAGTTGTATCGGTGGTCGATAGAACTTGAGGAAATATTTGTTCTACCTTTAGCTCCTCGTTGGGTTCAACACTCTTACTTATCAAAAACTGTTGCGATCCCCTATACTTGTGGGTTATCAAGACCTTTTTCTGGCGCCGTTGCCGGGGAGCAATAGCGCGGGGTGCATATTCTCGTGTGTGCTTGTTTGCTTTATCAGTAAGTAATTTTTATTTGTTGTTCTTAGTTGTTTTCTATCTTTAGTTATGGGTAGGAAACGCAAAATACCAAAAAAATTAGTTGTACCTACTGAACCAATGGTTGAAGAACCACTCAAAATCTATCACACTGCTGAAGCCTATTACTTGGATCATCTTCGATCCCTATGTGCTCGTGCTGAAACCCCAACTAGCTTAGTTGAGGGAAAATCCTTAGATGAGCATGCTTGTTATGTGCGACACCGAATATCTAAAAAAGGGAAAAGTTTACTGGATCAAATTCATCGTTTGCAATGCTATGCTTGGAATTTATGTGAAATATATTATTATACTTGTTGTTCTGAAGACCCTAAGAAACACCTTCCCTACCAATTTTTGTTTAGTGATAATGGAATCGTATCCTCTTATGCTAAGGGTGTTTATAATTACTATGATGTTCAACAAATTGAAGAATTTGTTGCTTTTAAGGGTGCTTATGAAATTTCTTCTTTGATTGAAAAGTATGATGCTACTCTTTACAAATCTGAAAATTTTGCCATATTTAAATATTGCTATGATAATTATGCTTCTAATGCCTATGTTGAACTATATATTGAGGACTACTCCGCTGTCCAAGAAGAGACTAATATTTTGCAGGAATCTATGGAAGAAGAAATTGGTGAAACTATGAGCTCATTGGATGAAAAAGATGAGGAGGAGAGTGAAGAACAAAAGGAGGAAGAGCGGATTAGCTACCCATGCCCACCTTCTAATGAACTCTTCAACTCATACATTGTTTAATTTCCCTTCGTGCTTACCGAAGGATGATTGCTATGATGATTGTTATGATCCTGTTGATTCTTTTGAAATATCCCGTTTTGATGATGCTTGCTACGCTTGTGGCCAAGATGCCAATATGAATTATGCTTATGGAGATGAACTTGCTATAGTTCCTTATGTTAAACATGAAATTGTTGCTATTGCACCCACACATGATAGTCCTATTATCTTTTTGAATTCTCCCGAGTACACTATATCGGAGAAGTTTGCTATTATTAAGGAATATATTGATGGGTTGCCTTTTACCGTTGCACATGATGATTTTGATGAATATAATATGCATGTGCTTGCTGCTCCTACTTGCAATTATTATGAGAGAGGAACTATATCTCCACCTCTCTATGTTTCCAATATGATAAAATTACAAGAAACTATTTATACTATGCATTGGCCTTTACTTTGTGTGCATGAATTGTTCTTTTATGACATGCCTATGCATAGGAAGAGAGTTAGACTTCGTCATTACATGATATATGCTACCTTGTGCTCACCACTAAATTACAAATCATTGTTAATTAAAATTGGCTTTGATATACCTTGGGATCCGGGTGGATCCATTACTTGAGCACTATATGCCTAGCTTAATGGCTTTAAAGAAAGCGCTGCCAGGGAGACAACCCGGAAGTTTTAGAGAGTCACTTATTTCTGTTGAGTGCTTGTATATAGTTTAAAACAACAAAAATAAAGAGGGGAACCCAAAACTTTTTCAAAAAGGAAAGCGAAAGTGAGAAAGACAAGCATTGTTGAAGTGGGAGCTAGCCTTGAACTTTGTTCATGCTCACGGAAACTTTGTGAATCTTGATTGCAGAAACTTTTCAATAAAATAATTATCCCCTTGTACAATTCCTTGTATTATAAAAATAATGTGCCAAGGTTTGCCTTTAGGATGTTTACATTTGCTTGATGATTTGTACGGTGCAGGACAGAAACTTTGGCTGTAGTGCGTGGTTATACATTTTTTTGCTGGGATGTCAAATGGTTCTGATTCTTTTTGAACTGTCTTCCTATACAAATTGTTTATTTTTCCTAATTTTGGTAGAATTTTTCAAGTATCAGAAGTATGGTGAATGTTCAGATTATTACAGACTGTTCTGTTTTAGACAGATTCTGTTTTTGATGCATAGTTTGCTTGTTTTGATGAAACTATCAATTTATATCAGTGGATTAAGCCATGAAAAAGTTATATTACAGTAGACACAATGAAAAAACAAACTATGAATTGGTTTGCCACAGTACTTAGAGTAGTTATTTGCTTTATTATACTAACGGATCTTACCGAGTTTTCTATTGAAGTTTTGTGTGGATGAAGTGTTCGATGATCGAGAAGGTCTCGATATGAGAAGAAGGAAGAGAGGCAAGAGCTCAGGCTTGGAGATGCCCAAGGCACCCCAAGTAAATATTCAAGGAGACTCAAGCGTCTAAGCTTGGGGATGCCCTGTAAGGCATCCCATCTTTCTTCAACAAGTATCGGTATGTTTTCGGATTCGTTTCATTCATGCGATATGTGCAATCTTGGAGCGTCTTCTGCATTTAGTTTTCATTTTTATTTTATGCACAGTGTTGGTATGAGGTAGTCCTTGGTTGATTTATAGAATGCTCTTTGCACTTCACTTATATCTTTTGAGTATGGCTTTATAGAATGCTTCATGTGCTTCACTTATATCATTTGAAGTTTGGATTGCCTGTTTCTCTTTACATAGACAACCGCCATTTGTAGAATGCTCTTTTGCTTCACTTATATTTTTTAGAGCATGGGCATATCTTTTGTAGAAAGAATTAAATTCTCTTGCTTCACTTATATCTATTTAGAGAGATGACAGGAATTGGTCATTCACATGGTTAGTCATGAAATCCTACATAAAACTTGTAGATCACTGAATATGATATGTTTGATTCCTTGCAATAGTTTTGCGATATAAAGATGGCGATATTAGAGTCATGCTAGTGGGTAGTCGTGAATTGTAGAAATACTTGTGTTGAGGTTTGTGATTACCGTAGCATGCACGTATGGTGAACCGTTACGTAACGAAGTCGGAGCATGATTTATTTATTGATTGTCTTCCTTATGAGTGGTGGTCGGGGACAAGCGATGGTCTTTTCCTACCAATCTATCCCCCTAGGAGCATGCGCGTAGTACTTTGTTTCGATGACTAATAGAGTTTTGCAATAAGTATGTGAGTTCTTTATGACAAATGTTGAGTCCATGGATTATATGCACTCTCACCCTTCCATCATTGCTAGCCTCTCTAGTATCGCACAACTTTCGCCGGTACCTTAAACCCACCATATACCTTCCTCAAAACAGCCACCATACCTACCTATTATGGCTTTTCCATAGCCATTCCGAGATATATTGCCATGCAACTTCCATCATCATCATCATATACATGACTTGAGCATTCATTGTCATATTGCTTTGCATGATCGTAAGATAGCTAGCATGATGTTTTCATGGCTTGTCTGTTTTTTGATGTCATTGCTACGCTAGATCATTGCACATCCCGGTACACCGCCGGAGGCATCCATATAAAGTCATACTTTGTTCTAGACATTGAGTTGTAAGTAAATAAAAGTGTGATGATCATCATTATTAGAGCATTGCCCCAGTGAGGAAAGGATGATGGAGACTATGATTCCCCCATAAGTCAGGATGAGACTCCGAACTTTACAAAAAAATAGAAGAGGCCAAAGAAGCCCAAATAAAAAAAGAGACCAAAGAAGCCCACCATAAAAATGAGAGAAAAAGAGAGAAGGGGCAGTGCTATTATCCTTTTTCCACACTTGTGCTTCAATGTAGCACCATGTTCTTCATATAGAGAGTCTCTTGAGTTATCACTTTCATATACTAGTGGGAATTTTCATTATAGAACTTGGCTTGTATATTCCGATGATGGGCTTCCTCAAATGCCCGAGGTCTTCATGAGCAAGCAAGTTGGATGCACACCCACTCAGTTTCAGTTGGAGCTTTCATACACTCATAGCTCTAGTGCATCCGTTGCATGGCAATCCCTACTCACTCACATTGATATCTATTGATGGGCATCTCCATAGCCCGTTGATACGCCCAGTTGATGTGAGATTATCTTCTCCTTTTTATCTTCTCCACAACCACCATTCTATTCCACCTATAGTGCTATGTCCATGGCTCACGCTCATGTATTGCGTGAAAGTTAAAAAGGTTTGAGAACGTCAAAAGTACGAAACAATTGCTGGGCTTGTCATCGGGGTTGTGCATGATGTGAGTATTTTGTATGGTGAAGATGGAGCATAGCCAGACTATATGATTTTGTAGGGATAACTTTCTTTGGCCTTGTTATTTTGAAAAGACATGATTGCTTTATTAGTGGGCTTGAAGTATTATTTTTTTATGTCAAATGATAGACTATTGCTTTGAATCACTCGTATCTTAATATTCATGCCATGATTAGATATGTGATCAAGATTATGCTAGGTAGCATTCCACATCAAAAATTATCTTTTTTATCATTTACCTACTCGAGGACGAGTAGGAATTAAGATTGGGGATGCTGATATGTCTCCGTCGTATCTATAATTTTTTATTGTTCCATGCCAATATTCTACAACTTTCATATACTTTTTGCAACTTTTTATACTATTTTTGGGACTAACATATTGATCCAGTGCCTAGTGCCAGTTCCTTTCTATTGCATGTTTTTGGTTTCGCAGAATATCCGTATCAAATGGAGTCCAAACGGGATAAAATTGGATGGAGATACTTTTTGGAATATTTGGAAAATCTGGAGGAAAAATCAACGCGAACCAGTGTCCGAGGTGGGCACGAGGTAGGGCCCCCCTAGGGCGCGCCCCTGACCCTCATGACCCACCTGTAAGGCGGTTGACGCTCTTCTTTTGCCACAAGAAAGCTAATTTTCGAAAAAAAAAATCACGGCGAAGGTTTCAGGCCGATCGGAGTTACGGATCTCCATATATACACGAAACGGTGAAACAGAGCCAGGAGAGAACGCAGAAACAGAGAGGGACAGAGAGACAGATCCAATCTTGGAGGGGCTCTCGTCCCTCCCTTGCCATGGAGGCCATGGACCAGAGGGGAAACCCTTCTCCCATCTAGGGAGGAGGTCAAGGAAGAAGAAGAAGGAGGGGGGCTCTCTCCCCTCGCTTCCGGTGGCACCAGAGTGCCATCGGGGGCCATCATCATCACCGCCATCTACACCAACACCTCCGCCATCTTCACCAACATCTCCATCACCTTCCCCCCTCTATCTACAGCGGTCCACTCTCCCGCAACCCGTTGTACCCTCTACTTGAACATGGTGCTTTATGCTTCATATTATTATCCAATGATGTGTTGCCTTCCTATGATGTCTGTGTAGATTTTCGTTGTCCTATCGGTGGTTGATGAATTGCTATGATTGATTTAATTTGCTTGTGTTTATGTTGTTGTCCTTTGGTGCCCATCATATGATTGCGCGCGTGGATCACACCCTACGGTTGTATGTATGTTGATAGGACTATGTATTGGAGGGCAAGAGTGACAGAAGCTTCAACCTAGCATAGAAATTGATGCATACGGGATTGAAGGGGGGCCAATTTATCTTAATGCTATGGTTGGGTTTTACGTTAATGAATGTTAGTAGTTGCGGATGCTTGCTAATAGTTCCAATCATAAGTGCATAGAATTCCATGTCATGGATGACATGCTAGCAGTGGCCTCTCCCACATAATACTTGCTATCGGTCTAGTAAAGTAGTCAATTGCTTAGGGGCAATTTTGCAACTCCTACCACCACTTTTCCACACTCACTATATTTACTTTATTGCTTCTTTACTTTCAACAACCCCTACTTTTTATTTACTTGCTCTTTATTATCTTGCAAACCTATCCAGCAACACCTACAAAGTACTTCTAGTTTCATACTTGTTCTAGGTAAAGCGAACGTCAAGCGTGCGTAGAGTTGTATCGGTGGTCGATAGAACTTGAGGGAATATTTCTTCTACCTTTAGCTCCTCGTTGGGTTCGACACTCTTACTCATCGAAAACTGTTGTGATCCCCTATACTTGTGGGTTATCAAGAGAGGCCATTGGGGAGGAGGACGGAGCTGCGAGGTGGCGAGTCCGGCGACGAAGCTCGGCGGCGGGGCGCGGGATCCACGGGCGATAACGGCGACGTCGGCAGGGCGTGGTCGGGGTTGAGCTCCGATCCGAATCGGGGGGTGAGAGGGAGGGGGTGTGGGGTGGGGATCACGTGGGGGGAGTGGGTGCGCTGGGGGTTAGGGTTTTAGGGTGGTGGGGGGATATGGGCGCGACCGGTGGGCCGGCCTGGCGGCGTGTTGACCTGCTGGGCCGTGGCCCAGTGGGGAGAGCCTTTTCTCTTTTCTGTTACTTTCTTCTTTTTTTGTTCTATTTTTGTTTATAAATCATTTACTATTTTTATTTTAATTTCCTTTTTAATTTAGTTTTATAAAATATAAAATTAGTTTCTAAAATAGTGTTACTACTTATTCTAATGCCACAATAACTTGGGCTCCCAAATAAATTAGCTTAATAGTTCATATATTATAAAAAGCATTTAATTATTGGTTTTAGCTATTGTTCTGCTCATTTTAGAGTATTTACACATTTTATAAAAGTGTGGTTTCTCCACCAATGTTACTTAGGATTTATTTGTTTCATTTTGAACATTTTAGTTTTAATGTTTGAAAACTTTTATCGTTTGCCTTTATTTTGAATTTTGAATTCAAACGGGATTGAATCATCGGGAGATTAACAACAGTGATCGTGGTGATGTGGCATCATTAGTACGAGTTTACTATAGCTTAATTATCCGGGTGTCACATTTATCAACTTCAATACCTCTTTTCAAAAACTTTATGCCCCAAGACAATACCTTCATTAACCATAAAGTGGCACTTTTCCCAATTCAAGACAAGATTAGTTTCTTCACATATGTGCAAAATTCGATCAAGGTTGCTTAAGTAATCATCAAAAGAAGTTCCGTAAACATAAAAACCATCCATGAAAATCTCAACAATCTTTTCACAAAAGTCAGAAAATATAGCAGTCATACATCTTTGAAAGGTAGCAGGTGCATTGCATAAACCAAAAGGCATACGTCTATAAGCAAAGGTACCGAAAGGGCAAGTAAAAGTGGTTTTCTCTTGATTCTCTTTCGACACAGGTATTTGAGAGAAACCAGAATAACCATCTAGAAAGCAAAAATGTGTATGTTTGGATAGTCTTTCTAGCATTTGATCAACAAAAGGTAGAGGGTAATGATCTTTTCTAGTAGCTTTATTTAATTTGCGGAAATCAATTACCATTCTATAACCTGTAGCAATTCTTTGAGGAATCAATTCATTCTTATCATTAGGAACAACAGTAATACCTCCCTTCTTAGGGACACAATGAACAGGGCTTACCCATTGACTATCAGCAATAGGATAAATTATACCTGCCTCCAAAAGCTTTAGTATTTCATTTCTTACCACTTCTTTCATCTTAGGGTTTAACCGTCACTGATGATCAACAACTGGTTTAGCATCTTTGTCCAACTTAATTTTGTGCTGGTATAGAGTGGGACTAATGCCCTTAAGATCATCAAGAGTATATCCAATAGCGGCACAGTGCTTCTTCAGGGTTCTCAATAATTTCTTTTCTTCATGCTCTGAAAGGTTAGCACTAACAATAATAGGATATATCTTCTTTTCATCAAGATAAGCATATTTTAAAGTATCAGGTAATGGTTTAAGCTCAAACATGGAATCACCCTTAGGTGGAGGAGGATCCCCAAGAATTTCAATAGGCAAATTGTGTTTCAAAATAGGTCCGTGATTGAAGAATACTTCATCTATTTCTCTTCTTTCATTCATAAATATATCATTTTCATGGTCTAGCAAATATTGTTCTAAAGGATCATTAGGAGGCACGACAATAGAAGCAAGACCAACCATTTCATCCTTACTATCCAATTCTTTATCATGGGGTTGTCAATGGAATTTAGAGAAATTAAAATCATGAGACATATCCCCTAAACCAAGAGTAACAATATCTTTCTCACAGTCTATCTTAGCATTAACAGTATTCAAGAAAGGTTTACCAAATATAATGGGACAAAAATTATCTTGTGGGGAACCAAGAACAAGAAAATCAGTAGGATATTTAATTTTCCCACACAAGACTTCAACATCTCTAACAATACCAATTGGTGATATAGTATCTCAATTAGCAAGCTTAATAGTAACATCAATATCTTCTATCTTAGCAGGTGCAATATCATTCATAATTTCTTTATATAAGGTATAAGGAATTGCACTCACACTAGCACCCACATCACATAAGCCATGATAACAATGATCTCCAATTTTAATAGAAACAACAGGCATGCCAACAACAAGTCTATGTTTACCTTTCATATCGGGTTTAGCAATTCTAGCAGCTTCATCGCAGAAATAAATAACATGCCCATCAATACTATCAACCAAGAGATGTTTAACCATAGCAATACTAGGTTCAACTTTAATTTGTTCAGAGGGTGTATGTGCTTTATATTACTTCTACAAACCACAGTTGAAGCTTTAGCATGATCCTTTATTCTAACAGGGAAAGGTGGTTTCTCAATATAAGCAGTAGGGACAATAGGATCAACATTATAAATAATAGTTTCTTCTTCAACTTTAATAGGTTCAACTACTTTAACTTCAATGGGAGGATGATATTTAAACCACCTCTCCTTAGGGAGATCAACATGAGTAGCAAAAGATTCACAAAAGGAAGCTACTATCTCAGAGTCAAGTAAATACTTAGCGCTAAAATCACGAAAAGCATCGGTATCCATAAAAGATTTAACACAATCAAACTTAAGGTTTATACCGGAATCTTTACCTTCGTCGAGATCCCAATCTTCAGAGTTGCGTTTAATTCTTTCTAATAAATTCCATTTGAATTCAATATCCTTCTTCATATAGGAACCGGTACAAGAAGTATCGAGCATGGAACGATCATTATGAGAAAGCCGTGCATAAAAAAATTGAATAATAATTTATCTTGAGAGCTCATGATTGGGGCATGAATATAACATTGAATTAAGCCTCCCCCAAGATTGAGCGATACTTTCTCCTTCGCGAGGCCAAAAATTATATATAATTCTGATCATGATGAACCAGATGCATAGGATAAAACTTCTGATGAATTTCAAGCGGTTGTAGTTCCATGATCCAATATCATCCAATAGCCTATACCATGTCAATGCTTTTACCTTCAAAGATAAAGTGTAGACCTTCTTCTTGACCACATACTCAGGCATACTTGCAAGCTTAAGTAATCCACAAACTTCATCCACATATATTAGGTGCATATCGAGATGTAATGTTCCATCTCCTGCATAAGGATTAGCTAGCAGTTTCTCTATCATATCCGAAGGAATTTCATAATAAATATTTTCAGTAGGTGCAGTAGGTTTAGGAGCAACTCTTTGCTCTTCCAGTCGAGGTGAAGATACCCTGAACAAGCCCCTCAAAGGATTATTTTCCATAGTAACAAGTGACAGTAAATTTTAGCACACTATATAAATGTTTCCTTACCAAAGGCCCTTCACTCCCTGACAATGGCGCCATAAAAGAGACTTGATGACCCAAAATTATAGGGGATCTATCGTAGTCCTTTAGATAAGTAAGAGTGTCGAACCCAACGAGGGCAGAAGGAAATGACAAGCGGTTTTCAGCAAGGTATTCTCTGCAAGCACTGAAATTATCGGTAACAGATAGTTTTGTGACAAGGTAAATCATAACGGGTAACAGGTAAATAGAGTAACTAAGGTGCAACAAGGTGGCCCAATCCTTTTTATAGCAAAGGACAAGCCTGGACAAACTCTTATATAAAGCAAAGCGCTCCCAAGGACACATGGGAATTGATGTCAAGTTAGTTTTCATCATGCTCATATGATTCACATTCGGTACTTTGATAATTTGATATGTGGGTGGACCGGTGCTTGGGTGCTGCCCTTCCTTGGAAAAGCCTCCCACTTATGATTAACCCCTCTCGCAAGCATCCGCAACTACGAAAGAAGAATTTAAGGTAAACCTAACCATAGCACGAAACATATGGATCCAAATCAGCCCCTTACGATGCAACACATAAACCAGGGTTTAAGCTTCTGTCACTCTAGCAACCCATCATCTACTTATTACTTCCCAATGCCTTCCCCTAGGCCCAAATAATGGTGAAGTGTCATGTAGTCAACATTCACATAACACCACTAGAGGAGAGACAACATACATCTCACCAAAATATCGAATGAATATGAAATTCACATGATTACTTATAACAAGACTTCTCACATGTCCTCAGGAACAAATGTAACTACTCACAAAGCGTATTCATAATCATAATCAGATTATTAATTATCATTAAGGATCTGAACATATGATCTTCCACCGAATAAACCAACTAGCATCAACTACAAGGAGTAATCAACACTACTAGCAACCCACAGGTACCAATCTAAGGTTTTGGGACCAAGATCGAATACAAGAGATGAACTAGGGTTTGAGAGGAGATGGTGCTGGTGAAGATGTTGATGGAGATTGACCCTCCCTCGATGAGAGGATCGATGGTGATGACGATGACTGTTAGGGAACGCAGTAATTTCAAAAAAATTCCTACGCACATGCAAGATCCATCTAGGTGATGCATAGCAACGAGAGGGGGAGAGTATGTCTATGTACCCTCGTAGACCAAAAGTGGAAGCGTTATGAAACATGGTTGACGTAGTCGAACATCTTCGCGATCCAACCGATCAAGTACCGAACGCACGGCAACTCCACGATATGCACACGTTCAGCTCGGTGACGTCCCTCGTACTCTTGATCCAGTTGAGGCCGAGGGAGAGTTTTGTCGGTACGACGGTGTGATGACGGTGATGTCGAAGTTACCGACGCAGGGCTTCGAGTAAGCACTAGAACGATATGACCGAGGTGGAAATCTATGGAGGGGGGCACCGCACACGGCTAAACAATCAACTTGTGTGTCTATGGGGTGCCCCCTCCCCCGTATATAAAGGAGTGGAGGAGGGGAGGGCCGGCCCTCATAGGGCGCGCCCAAGGGGGGGAGTCCTACTCCCAGTAGGAGTAGGTTCCCCCCTTCCTAGTAGGAGTAGGAGAAGAAGGAAGAGGGAGAGAGAGGGAAGGAAAGGGGGGCGGCCCCCACCCAATTCGGATTGGGCTTAGGGGGGCGCCCTCCACCTGTCCGCCTCCTCCTCTCTCCCACTAAGGCCCAATAAGGCCCATTGACTCCTCGGGGGGGGGGGGGTTCTGGTAACTCCCCGATACTCCGATAAATGCCTGAACTCATCCGGAACCATTCCGATGTCCAAACATAGCCTTCCAATATATCGATCTTTATGTATTGACCATTTCGAGACTCCTTGTCATGTACGTGATCACATCCGGGACTCCGAACTACCTTCAATACATCAAAACACATAAACTCATAATACCGATCGTCATCGAATGTTAAGCGTGCGGACCCTACGTGTTCGAGAACTATGTAGACATGACCGAGACTCATTTCTGGTCAATAACCAATAGCGGAACCTGGATGCTGATATTGGTTCCTCCATATTCTACTAAGATCTTTATCGGTCAAACCGCATAACAACATACGTTGTTCCCTTTGTCATCGGTATGTTACTTGCCCGAGATTCGATCGTCAGTATCTCAATACCTAGTTCAATCTCGTTACCGGCAAGTCTCTTTACTCGTTCCGTAATGCAACTAACTCATTAGTCACATTGCTTGCAAGGCTTATAGTGATGTGTGATAATCCCCAAGTGTAGGGAATCATCATAGCAATTCCCAAAGGTGGAAGTGATAGGTATGGAGTGTCGAACCCACAAGGAGATAAAGGTAATATCAATATTCTCTCAAGTCCTATCTGCCACTGATACGATTCTACGTACACCAAACATTTGCTTCCAACTAGAAACGAGAAATAAAACTACGGGTGTGGGTATGAAGAGGATAACTTCGCATGATATCGGAGAGCTAAAATATAAAAGTAGGTGTTGCTATCATAAAGTTAGAATATATTACTAAATATTATAAATAGAGAGTTTGGAATAATGATGGGTCGGTGTGCGGAATTTTCCTAGGCAATCGTTAACAAGACCGGTGGTCGTCATTGCAATTTCATATGAGGGAGAGGCATAAGCTAACATACTTTCTCTTCTTGGATCATATGCACTTATGATTGGAACTCTAGCAAGCATCCACAACTACTAAAGATCATTAAGGTAAAACCCAACCATAGCATTAAAGCATCAAGTCCCCTTTATTCCATATGTAACAACCCCCTTACTCGGGTTTATGCTTCTGTCACTCAAGCAACCCACTATAAGCGAATCATGAACGTATTGCAACACCCTACAGTGGGAATCCCTCACGCTTGCACGACATGGAGGACACAATAGGACAACACCAAAATAAAACATACAACTCATACCAATCTAGATCATCAATCAACCCAAAGACAAAGGATATCTACTCAAAACATCATAGGATGGCAACACATCATTGGATCATAATATGTGGCATAAAGCACCATGTTCAAGTAGGGATTACAGTGGGGTGCGGGAGAGTGGACCACGTAAAAGAGATGAGGATGGTGATGTTGATGAAGACAATCACCACGGCGATGATTCCCCTCCCGATGGCACTCCGGCGCCACCGAGAGAGAGAGGAGGATAGGTTCTCCCCCTTGTGCTTCCTCCTCCATAGCCTCCCCCTGGATGGGGAGAGGTTCTGCCTCTGGATCTTGGCTTTCATGGCAATGATGGACCCTCCGAGATCCTCCACCATGGCCTCCGATGATGATGGCCCCCTCCGACAGGGTGCCGGAGAGGGCCTAGATTGAATTCTCGTGGCTACAGAGGCTTGCGGCGGTGGAACTTCCGATCTAGGTTATTTTCTGGAGGTTTGGCCATTTATAGGAGAGGTTGGCGTCGAGAACAAGTTAGGGGGCCCCACGAGAAGTCCACGAGGCACAGGGGCGTGCCCTAGGGGGGTGGGCGCACCCCCCACCCTCGTGGGGCCCACGGGACTCCCCTCCGGTAGATTTTTGTTCCGGTATTTTTTATATTTTCCAGAAAAATTCTCCGTTGAGTTTCATCGCATTCCGAGAACTTTTATTTCTGCACAAAAATAACACCACGGTAGTTCTGCTGAAAACATCGTTAGTCCGGGTTAGTTCTAATCAAATCATACCAAAATAATATAAAACTATTGTAAATTTGGCATGAATACTTCATAAATTATAGATACGTTGGAGATGTATCAGCATCCCCAAGCTTAATTCCTGCTCGTCCTCGAGTTGGTAAATGATAAAAGAAATAATTTATGAAGTGTGAATGCTAGCAAGTGCATAAGTTTGATCAATGATAGTTCCAATCACTTTTTCTAGCATCATTATATATCATAACAGTAGCTCAACTCATGAAACTTCTCATTATCAAGTAACAAGCTATTCACATGTTAAAGTATAGATCATAAACTTTCTTAAAAACTAACAAACCGTGCTCCTAGTCATCAAACAATTGCAATTCATCTTATTTTCGGGAAGGGTCTATGTAAGAGCTTTGATTCAGTGAACTCCACATACTCAACTATCATTTAATCTTTCACAATTGCTAACACTCATGTGATATTTATGGGTTCAAAGTTTCAATCGGACACAGAGAAAGATAGGGGCTTATAGTTTCGCCTCCCAACCTTTTACCTCAAGGGTAATGTCAACAATAATAATTTATGAAAACCTACATCCAAGTGGATATATATATCCAGATCGCTCCAACACAAAGTGCTTGACAAAGGAAAAAGTGTAAAAAGGAAAGGTGATGACCACCATGACTCTTGTATAAGGGTAGAAGATAAAAGTAAAAGATAGGCCCTTCGCAGAGGGAAGCAGAGGTTGTCATGCACTTTTATGGTTGGATGCACAAAATCTTAATGCAAAAGAACGTCACTTTATATTGCCGCTTGTGATAAAGACCTTTATTATGCAGTCCGTCGCTTTTATTTCTTCCCTAGCACAAGTTCGTATAAAGCTTATTTTCTTCGCACTAATAGATCATACATATTTAGAGAGCAATATTTATTGCATGCACCGATGACAACTTAGTTGAAGGATCTTACTCAATCCATAGGTAGGTATGGTGGACTCTCATGGCAAAACTGGTTTAAGGGATGTTTGGAAGCACAAGTAGTATTTCTACTTGGTGCAAAGAATTTGGCTAGCATGAGAGGTAAAGGCAAGTTCAACATGTTGGATAATCCAAGATATTATAACGTTTTGAATATAGGAAAACATAACCCATTAAGTTGTCTTCCTTGTCCAACATCAACTTTTTAGCATGCCATATTTTAATGAGTGCTCACAATTACAAAAGATGTCCAAGATAGTATATTTATATGTGAAATCTCTCTTCCTTCAATATTCTTTCATGAATTGTTCAAGTGACCAATTCTGCATTTCTAACTTCCAATAAGTTTACTACCTATACTTATTATGTGTGAAGTCATTAATCCCCATGTTGTAAGCATATGAAACATATATAAGTTCAGATTTATGATATTCAATTCATTCAACCATTTACTCATAGGATATATGTGAAGCACGTAAGTAAATGACAAACTACTCCAAACAGATATAAGTGAAGAACACTGAGTAGTCAAATAATTAACTAGCCATGGGAGGATTATTTTTCATTCAAGATTTCAGATCCAATGATTTTATTCAAACAACAAGTAAAATTGAAAATACGCTCCAAGCAAAACACATATCATGTGACGAATAAAAATATAGCTCCGATTAAGGTATTCCGATAGTTTTGAAGACGAAAGAGGGGATGCCTTCTGGGGCATCCCCAAGCTTAGGCGCTTGAGTCTTCCTTGATTATTACCTTTGGTTTCCTTGGGCATCCCCAAACTTAGGGTTTTTCCACTCCTTATTCTCCTCATATCGATATCTCACCCAAAGCTTGAAAACTTTAATCACATAAAACTTAACGGAACTTCGTGAGATAGGTTAGTATGATAAAGAGTAAACCATTCACTTTGGTACTATCAAAGACAAGATTCATAATTGTTCTCACACAATGCCTACTGCACCATATCCAATTTATATTGAGAAATATAAGCCATAGAAAATAGAAAACAAGCAAACTATGCAATGAACACAAAATCTGTCAGAAACAGAACAGTCTGTAACGATCTGAACAGTAACCATACTTATGCTACTCCAAAAATTATGAAATAAATTTTTGGACGTGAGGAATTTGTCTATTAATCTAATGAAAAAATAATCAACTCAATCACACTCTTCTGTAAAAATTTACAGCTAATCTCGTGAGCGCAAAGTTTCTGTTTTTTACAGCAAGATCACATTAACCTTCACCCAAGTCTTCCCAAAGGTCTTACTTGGCACTTTATTGAAACAAAGCTATAATACATGATTACTACAGTAGCTTAATCATGCAAACACACAAAAACAGTAAGGGTAAATATTGGGTTGTCTCCCAACAAGCGCTTTTCTTTAATGCCTTTTAGCTAGGCATGATGATTTCAATGATGCTCACTTAAAAGATAAGAATTGAAACATAAAGAGAGCATCATGAAGAATATGACTAGCACATTTAAAACTAACCCACTTCCTACGACTAGGGATTTTGTGAGCACACAATTTATGGGAACAAGAATCAACTAGCATAGGAAGGCAAAACAAGTATAACTTCAAAACTTTAAGCACATAGAGAGGAAACTTGATATTATTGCAACTCCTACAAGCATGCATTCCTCCCTCATAATAATTTTCAGTAGCATCATGAATGAGTTCAACAATATAACCATCACATAAAGCATTATTTTCATGATCTACAAGCATAGAAATTTTACTACTCTCCACATAAGCAAAATTCTTCTCATTCGGAATAGCGGGAGCAATCTTAACAAAAATAGCTGTCATGTGAGGCATAATCCAATTGAAAATTAAAATGATGATGACAAGTTTCATGATAAACGTTATTATTTATAGCATACATGTCATCACAATAATTATCATAGATAGCAGCTTTGTTCTTATAATCAATTGGAACCTCTTCCGAAATAGTGGAGTCATTACTAACTAAAGTTGACACTCTTCCAAATCCACTTCCATAAATATCACACTAAGATTCAACACCCTCCAAAATAGTGGGATCACTAATTCCTAAAGTTGACACTCTTCCAACCCCAATTTAGATTATAGTATTATTCATACTCCAAAAGATATAAGTGAAGTTCATGGAGCATTCTACAATTAATACAGACTAACCAATATCCAAGCTTAAAAGATATAAGTGAAGCACATGAAGCATTCTATAAAACCATACTCAAAAGATTTAAGTGAAGCACAAAGAGCAATTCTATAAGATCATACTTAAAAGATATAAGTGAAGCACATGAAGCATTCTATAAATCCATGAAGGTATATCTCATACTAGCATGGTTCTTAAAGGAAAAACAAAAACACAAAGGACACAAATCATATGAACAAATCAAAAACCGAGGTATATCGATAATTGTTGAAGAAGAAAGATGGGATGCCAACCGGGGCATCCCCAAGCTTAGATGCTTGAGTATCCTTGAAATATTTACTTGGGGTGCCTTGGACATCCCCAAGCTTGAACTATTGCCTCTCTTTATTCTTCTCATATTGATAGCTCCTCGATCTTCGAACACTTCATCCACACAAAACTTTAACAAAACTTTGTGAGATCCATTAGTATAATAAATCAAATCACTACCTTTAGGTACTATTGCAAACTCATTCCAATTTCATATTAGAACTATATCTACTGTATTCCAACTTCACCATGGTTCATACCCCCTGATACTTCCCATAGATTCATTAAAATAAGCAAACAACACATGAAAAACAGAATCTGTCAAAAACAGGACAGTCTGTAGTAATCTGGAAGTTTAGTAAACTTATGTAACTCCAAAAAATTCTAAACAAATATGAAAATTTAAAAAATTTGTAGAGAATTAATGTGCAAAAAGTTTCAGACCCATTTCACTTTCCAGTAAAAATGTAAATTCCACACTATAGCCGAAGTTTCTGTTTTTGTACTGCACATAGTAAACAAGCAATCTAATCATCCTAAAACCGAAGCTTGGCACATTATTTTTATAATACAATGGATATATACAAGGGAATAATTATTTTCAGAGAAGCTTCCATGAATTTTTTTACATTGTTTCCATGAGCATGAGCACAAGTGTTCAAGGTCGACCCTCACTTCTCCAATGCATAACCTTCCAATCACTTCTCTTATTGAAAAACTTTTTAGGTATCAGAGGCAAGTAATTTTTTTTCTATTTTCATTATTTTATTTATTTTTGTATGTTTCACCCACAACTAAACAGAAATAAAAAGGAAAAACAAAATCTATTTAGTGAAGAAAGCAAACAACCACACACGAGAATATGAACCCCACGCTATTGCTCCCCCGCAACGGCGCCAGAAAAGAGCTTGTGTCGGTGTACTAGAGTAGGGGTACCTTAGTATCCCGAACTTGTGCATGGGCAGTCGCAGCGTCCCGCGGCAAGGCTTGCCGGGTGACCGCCAAGGTCCTCCGTGGTTCCTTTGGAGCCATTCAAGAACAAAGTATCCAAGTCAAAGAGACAAGACCCCGGCAAGAGGAGCTTGCCGGGAAGGCCGACCCAGGCACCTCAAGACCCCGGCAAGAGGAGCTTGCTGGGAAGGCCAACCAAGGCACCTCAAGACCCCGGCAAGAGGAGCTTGCCGGGAAGGCCAACCAAGGCATCTCAAGGAACTTGCCGCGATGCACCTCGTGTCCCGGCAAGGCCCGGTGAGCGACAAGCTCCCGGACGCGGCAAGACAACGACCGCGGCAAGGCGCTTGCCGAGGCAAGCCACCACCCCGTGCCCGCACTCCAGCACATCCACCAACGTGTCGCTCTGGGACCCTTCCAGGCGTACGTGGCGGGAGGCTGCGCAGCCAGCGGCGCGTGGTGGCAATCAGCGCTGACAAGATTGCCGTCGTGGCGGGCGGTGGCGTCCCTGACGGTCCCTTCTTGCACTGTTTAGGCGACACAGACGGGCATTTAATGCCCTTGTCCCCTGCCGTCAGGGTTAGGTATGATACACTGTAGCAGGTAGTTGTACCTACTGCATCATCTTTCCAGTTTTACCCTTTGCCTCCGTTGCCACCTGTCGGTGACCCCTTGAGCATATAAAAGGAGGCCCATGCGCAACGTAGAGGGGGGGGGCTAGCCCAGAGAACACTCACGCTCGGTCTCGTTAGCTGCTGGTGTGTACTGTAGCACTCCGCGCTCCCGAGCAAGAAATCAATACAAACCACAAAGTAGGAGTAGGGTTTTACGCATCCGTGCGGCCCGAACCTGGGTAAACCGCTCGTGTGCTCCGCCTCGATCTGCTCTTTGCGCGATCTCCGCCCCCGCCGAACCGAAAGGGACTCGGTCCGCCGGTCCCATAGGTGCCCGTGGATCAGTACCCCGGCATCTTTGGCGCGCCAGGTAGGGGGCGTCGAAGTTGTGTGAACCAGATCCGGCGTCCACGCGAGCTAGATCTTCATCATCTTCATCGACATGCCGCCGAAGAAGAAGGCTTCGGAGGCGGCTGCCCCGTCCGCGCCGAACCCACCATCGCCGGAGCAAACGGCTGATGGGGCAGGCGCCGGCGGAAGAACGGGCGTCGACGAGGGAGTTCACGGTGCTGCCAGGTCCAAGGACAAGGCTGCGCTGCCCATCGGCGGTGTGGCCGGCTCCCACAACGACCGGGCGCACTCCAAGACCTCGGCGTTCGTGCATGCACCGCGCCCATCTCAGGAGGCGCGGGACCGGTAGCGTCATGGTACACACGGTACCATGCGTTTGCTAGACCAAAATCGAGCTGGTGGATCTCGAAGTGCTCAAGACCACCATGCACGCCAACATGCTGGCGCGAGCGAGACACGGTCGCCTGGACGGGATACTGCTCCTTCTAACATAGTTAGAAGTCCGAGCATATCCCGCTCCTCGCACCGTTCGCCACCACCACCCGCCACTGCAGCAGAAGCTTTGGCGCGAGCTCAACTACTCCTAGACTACCCTCCAACGGCAGACAAGATCGACGACTGGAGGGCCACCATCCAAAGTCTCATCGGCTTCACCAACGGCGACACTCAACAGCAGCCAAGCGCGTCGCAGCCGCGGCCAGTCAGCCAGGCACAAGCCGGTGGCGACAAGATCGGTGGGGGTGCAACCTCTGTGCACTCTCCGCCCCGAAGGCCAAGATCGCCGACTCGCCGGATCCACCTCGACAGCGACTCCACCGCGTCATCAGATCCGCGAGCTCGTCGCAATCAGCGCCAAGTTCTTCACGAACGACAACAAGAAGAAGCGGAAAGAGTAGCCCGGAAGTCAAGTATGTACCAGTTTGTCGACAAGACACTGTACAGAAGAAGACTAAACGGTGTGAAATTGAAGTGTATTCACCGGGAAGACGGACAAAAGCTGTTGGCAGAGATACATGGAGGCATATGTGGTCACCACATTGGTGCAAGAGCACTTGTCGGCAAAGCATTCCGGCAAGGTTTCTTTTGGCCGACAGCCCTCCAGGATGCAACTGCACAAGTAACCAAGTGTGAAGCGTGCCAGTTCCATTCCAAGCAGATACACCAACCAGCTCAAGCTCTCCAGATGATCCCTTTATCCTGGCCATTTTCGGTCTGGGGGATCGACATCCTCGGCCCCTTTCCCCGAGCAGTCGGGGGCTTTGAGTACTTGTACGTTACAATCAACAAGTTCACAAAGTGGCCGGAAGTGGAACCAGTGAGGAAGGTGACAGCACAGTCAGCAGTCAAGTTCTTCAGGTCGATTGTTTGCCGCTTCGGGATCCCTAACAGGATAATCACCGACAACGGCACGCAATTCACAAGCCGCACCTTCATGCAGTATGTCCAAGACCTTGGCGCCAAGGTCTGCTTCGCTTTTGTTTCTCACCCGAGAAGCAACGGCCAAGCGGAGAGGGCAAATGCTGAAGTGCTGCGCGGGTTCAAGACCAGGACTTTCGACAGGCTGCACAAGTGCGGAAGAAACTGGATCGAGGAGCTGCCGGTGGTTCTTTGGTTGATCAGGACGACGCCAAATCGAGCCACTGGCCAGACACCTTTCGCTCTAGTCTATGGAGCAGAGGCAGTTATCCCCACGGAACTCGTATATGGGTCACCTCGAGTGCTTGCTTATGATGAGCTTGAGCAAGAGCAGCTGCGACAAGATGACGCGCTGCTCCTTGAGGAAGACCGTCTTCAGGCTGCTGTGTGAGCTGCTCGCTACCAGCAAGCTTTGCGCCGCTACCATAGCCGCAAAGTTAATGCCAGAAGTCTCGAGGAAGGCGACCTTGTTCTTCGGCGTGTTCAGTCCGTCAAGAATTCCAACAAGTTGACGCCAAAGTGGGAAGGCCCTTACCGGGTGAAACGAGTCACTAGGCCTGGCGCTGTCTGCCTTGAGACCGAAGATGCCATTCCGGTGAGCAACTCCTGGAACATTGAGCATCTTCGTAAGTTTTACCCGTAAGGCGCGGTTGCCGGAACCTGTTCCGGCAACCACCTTTTGTACAAGTCTTGCCGCTGTTGCATGTAATCCTTTGTACAAAGCCGGGCGCAGACCCCGTGCATAAGTAAAGCTCATGTGCTCCGCACATTTTGTCAATTTCACGTTCTCTATTTCTTGCATATGTGATCTGACACTTTGTGCAGCACATACTCCACGGTAAGCAATAACGAGCCGTAAGGCTCCATATCTTTATTTTCTCCTCTTTCTTTTTTCTCAAGGAAAGGAAGGTTCCCTCGCCCACAAGTTTGCTGGGGAGGAAAGGAGAAGATAATGGTATGGACCAGGCGTCGTTCAAGAAAGTTTCGCCTTGCCGGGAAGCAAACAACAGAAAAGCTAAGTTGCCAAAGTTTGAGCAATCAGATTTTTCAAATTTTTAAGTTATCTCCCTTGAACGACCGCACTTTGTATGGAAAACCTGTGCGCGGAGGAACCAACTCGTAGCTAGCTGCGCCCTTACTTTGTTTCGAGTCCGCTCAACAACTTAAGTGAGCTGCAACTAGTTGCGACAAGGTTTCTTGTCGGTTGCGGCGCCGCCAGCAGGCTGCTGACGTCCCGCACTCAGCGCTCGCGGCTCAGGTGCCTGCACCGGCAAGTTCCCTAAAAGCGTAGGGCAAAAACATACAAAAGGAGGAATCAAGTAAAGGGAATAACATTGCAATTAGTAACCAGAATAGAGTTATATTACAAAGATAGCTTGTCGCGGCTCTAACAGATTGTTTTCATAACATGACAAACAGCGACAAGAAAAGAAGAAACGGGCGGCCTAATCTACGCGATCGCCCTCGATCCTCTTGATCCCGCTCACCTTGTCCACAATGGGTGCGACAAGGGCCTTGAGCGCCTCCAGATCAGCATCCGGCGGCAGGGTCTTGAGGACGTTGGTGAGGTTGAGGCCCGGGTTTCGGAAGACCACCTTCACCAACACCTTCTGAAGGGCTCCCGCGCAGATCTTGCGCGACTCGTCGGCCAGCTGCTTTGGGATCCTCTCCTGGAGTCGCTGGAGGGCCGTCGCCACGCCCTTGAAGAACAAGACGAGCTTGGCGTTGGGTTGGAGGTTCTCGTCGGAGGGATACCCAAGGTCCTCCATCCCCAGCTGCGCCAGCTCCTTGTCAATGTCTGCGGCAACAACCACAAAACTCTCCGTCCAGTGCTCCACAGTCTCCCGGAAAGCATTCTGGGTGGCGGCAACACTCTCCAGCAGCGCCTTGTCGGCCTTGATCTCTTCTTTCAAGGCCGCCTCCTACTTCTTGGCGCCGTCCAGCGTCTTGGTCAAAGCGGTCAGCTTCAACTCAAGACCCGTGTTGGAGTCCTTGGCGGCGCTGAGCTCTTTGCCCTTCTCAGCGAGATCGGCCTCCAGCTGCGCCACCTTCGTCTCCAGCTCCTTCTTGGCGGCCTCGGCGGCAGCGGCAGCATCCTCCGCCTGCTTAAGGGCTCCGCCGAGTTTTTCCTCGCGCACGGCAAGCTCCTCCTCGTGGGCGTCAAGATCGGCCTTCCGCTGCGCCAGCTCGCCCTCCTCAGCGGATAGCTTCACAGCGGCAAGCCGCTATTGCTCTTCGACTTCAGCCTTCTCGAGGAGGAAGGCCTTTTGCGCTTCGGCAAGTTGCTCCCGCTCCTCTGCCAAGGACCGGAGAGCTTCCTGGTGAAGACCCCGGAGCTCCTCCGTGCGCTTCTCAATGTCTGCTCCTGCTTTCGCGACAAGCGCCTCGCGGGAGTCCAACTTGGCTTGCCGCGCGCGATAGAGCGACAACAACTTCCGCAGCAGCCGCTCCTCCTCAGGCTCGTTGCTGCTGCTGCTCGGCGCGTCAACCAGCGTCAGCCCAGTGGAGGCGAGCACTTCTCCGTCGAAGCTCTCCCCCTCGACCGGTGCCCTGGAGCTTGAAGCCCAGGGGAGGTTGATGAAGACGCCTTCGCCGGCCTTCAAGTAGACGCCGGGCTGGGGCTCTTCGGAGCCTGGCACTGCGGCAGCGGCGGACGGGTCGGCGGTCGGTGTAGCGCCTGGCGCTCCTGCGGCCTCAGGGCCGTCAGTGCGATCTCCAGACCCCTCGCCAGTTGCTGCGGCGGCAGCCTTGGCGGCCTCTGCGCCGGCGGCCTCTGCGCCGGCGTCCTCTGCTTCTTCGGCAGCAACCTCGGTCTCCATCGGCTCTGTAGCAGATGGGTCTGACATCCGGAAAGGGGAGAAGAGTCAAGCAAAATCCAACAAAAACCCAAGAAGATCAAAAGAAGAAGAACCCAAGGGAAATCTTGCAGCGAAAGGATTACCTGTGCCGGGTTCTGCAGTCGTGGTCTCCGCCGTCGGGGGCCGCTGGTGCTGTCCCTTGCCGGAGAACCCTCCCTTGCCGGAGACTTCTCCCTTATCAGAAAGCCCTCCCTTGCCGGAGAGCTCTCCCTTGTCGGGGGATTCTCCCTTGGCTCCTGGTGGGGCTGCTCTGCTCCTACACAAACCAGCAGTCAGATATCAACAAAGACAGAGTATCCATGCGCACCTCACAAGCGGAAAGCAAACCATATACTTACGCTGGGGGCTGCTCTGGAGAAAAGTTGTCGGGTCCGGCAAGGTTGTCTCGGGCGCACCCCCTGCTGTCGCAGTGGGTTCGTCCTCGATGACGATCACCGGGACCTTGGCTCTCTTTGCTGCTCTCTGGGCCAGAGTCCTAAAGAGGAACAAGTTCAGAGTAAAGCAAATGAGATACAAGACAAAATAGCAAGAATTGAAGAACTGCAAGTACAGCAAGAGAAGCTTACTCTTCTTCTTCTTCTTCCTCGTCGGAGCTGAACGCGGAGAAGTCAAAGTCCGGCGCGCGCCCGGCGCGAGGAGGCGGAGGAGAAGCTTCCCTTGGCCGCTTGGCGGGAGCAGCGGCGGTGGTCTGAGACGACCCCGCTCCAGCTGCCGGCGCGGCGTGAGCAGCGGCAGGAACTGAAGCGGTGGTCCGGCTAGACCCCGCTCCAGTTGCCGTTGCAGCATGAGGCGCTCCCGCGGCAACAGTGTTTGCCGCGGTCGAGCGTGTCACGCGGCGCGGCGACTGTTGACCCGCTTGCCGATCCGCTACGTCACCGGCCTTGCGGAGACACCTTCTTGGTGGGGATGGAGGCTCTGCTTGCGGCGAGCTGCCCGAAGATGAAGAGGAAGAGGAGTTGATCTCCAGCGAGCCGCTCGTATCCTTGGCGGGCTCGCTCGACCCGACGCCATGTCCAGCAAGTTCTTTCTCGCCGGCGGGCTCCCTTCGCTCGGCACGGCTTGCTGCCTCTGCTGCATCCGCCTCCTCCACGGTGAATCCAAATTCGCCCGTGGCCGCGGCTGCCGCCGCCTCCTCCAGCCTAGTGGCGATGAGTGCCATCTCCGCATCGGTGGTGTCGCGGGTGAGGCCATCCTTCTCGTCGGAGCGGATCGGCACTTCTACCAAGTCATCGAAGAATTGCTGCACGACGTCGTCCGCAGGCTCTTGCCAAGTTGACACAATTCCATGCGAGTCGCACAGCGGCATCATTGCATGGATGCGGTCGAGCGAGGAGTTGTTGCATAGCGGAACGACGCCCCCCGGCAACCTGAACACCTTGGGATGTTGGGGGTCATACTTGAACAGCTCCTGGAGCATCGCGTTGAGCTCCAGAACAGTGAAGTTGAAGTTGAGGCCTGGCCGCAGCCTCATGATATCTGCCGCATTCTTGAACTCCCAGGTGGGTCTCCCCCGTTCCTGCAGGGGGGCGATGCGGCGGCGAAGAAAATCTGTGCCAACAGCGCCTACAGTGAGCCCGGCAAGCCTGAGGCGTAGGATCCGGGTGACAGCAATGTCACATCCTAGTTAGCCATGCATTAGAGTGTTGCATCATGTCTACTCTTTCATCAGAAACCTGAAATGGGGATGACAGAACCCCCAGTCCCCTCTGAAACCAATTAGGGTTTACTAAAAACTTTTTCAATGAACCTGAAATGCCCTTCTAAAATGACCATCATTTTTGTCTTGGTTCAGAACCTCTGCCAAAAGTGATGCACATTTTCATAGGCCATCTTAGGGTTTTTGAATTAAATCATAAATATTTGAATTTGGGCATTTAAAATTATATAAAATATTTAAATGCTCAAATATCTCCAAACTAAAATGTTTCATGTTGGAAATAATCCAACTATGGACCAGGAGTAATTTGGTGATTTTAGGAGTTGCCTAAGTATTTTATTTAATTCAACAAAGTTGCAGAAGTATTAAAAAAAACAGAAAACAGAAAAAATGGAAAAAACTTACCTGGCGCCCAGCACCCGGCCCACCTGCCGGCCCAGCCCAGCACCGCTCCAGCGAGCTGCTTGCCGGCCAGGCAGGCAGGCAGGTGCCCGACGGCGACCGCAGCGTGCGCCACGCACCTGCTCGCCGCCTCGCCGCTCCCCTCGCCCGGTGACGTCGTGGACCGGCCTCCCTCGCTCCCCCGAACCCCGCAGACACCCCCTCCTCTCTCCAGCTCCTCCCCCTCGCGCTCCCCCGCCATGACCGACGCCACCATCGCCGTGCCGTCGTCGTAGCCATGCTCCCCGCCGCCCGTGCGTCCTCTCATCGTGTCCAGGAGCTCCGCCGCTGTCCACTCCATCGAGCAAGCCGAGCCCCGAGCGCTCGCAACGCCCGAGTCCACCGCAACGACCTCGCTCGAACCGCCGTCGCTGGAGATCCCCTTCAACGCCGTCGTCGCTCCGGTCCATCCCCGGCCGCACCAAGGGCCTCGTCGCACTCACTGTGAGCTTGGCCATCTCCCCCCCTTTCTTTTCTTGCTCCCGAGCCGTGTAGCGACCTCCCGGAGCTCAACCGCACCCACCGCCGTGGAGCTCGTCGCCGACGTGCTCCCGGTCACCCTCCGACCACTCCACGGTGTCCATCTTACTCACCGTGTCACGTAGCACCTAGCTAGCTACTCCCCGCGCCTCACTGACCCCTCTAGCGTCAAGTTCGCCTTCGGCCGAACCCCGGTGGCCACCAAAGTCGTCGCCGGCGCCAACTCCGGCCACCCCGACCCCAACGGACTCCACCAAGAGCTGCGGCTCGTCCTCAGCTCCACTCCGGTGGTCTCCGCGACCCATTTGGTGGCCGAAACAGCCAAAACCACTTCCGCCGCCGCGTCGGGCTCGCCGGCGGCTAAACGCCAGTGCAGCCGACCCGGGTTTGACCACGGGTGGGCCCTGGTTGACTCCCCTGAGTCAATGACAGGTGGGGCCCAGCCCTGTTAATTAAACAGGTTTAGTTTTATTTAAACTTTAATTAAATTAATCACCCTGACACGCGGGACCCACTGTCAGGTTTGACCTGGACATGTTCCGTTGACCTGCTGACGTCACACTGACGTCAGGCGGACGCAATAATTGATTTTCTGGAATTAATCTAATATAGGAAATTCCAGAATATAGTTTAAACTTTAAAAATTCATAACTTTTATTCTGTAACTCCAAATCAGACAAATTATATATGAAAAATGATCAGAAAAATCCAATCTATCCATCTGTACTATTTTCATGCATGATTAAACAAGTTAACTTGATGTTTAATGCAGAACAAGGAAAAACACTTTAAAGGGCCATGTTTGAGTTTGAAATTTGAATCTTTGATTCAAATTGGTTCAAACCCTTCTGGTCTTAGTTGCATTAGCCCAACACATTCATATTGCTATGTTTCATGCATGCATCATATTGTTGCACATTGTTTGGTGATGGTTGTGTATCGGTGTTCTTTGCGGCAGGTTCTGCCACCGAGGAGTATCGTGATTACCCTAACGAAGAACCGTATCAGTGCATCGAACCATCAGGCAAGCAACCAACCATTTGATCATATCGATACAATCCCATGTTCTCGCTCCTGCTCTCTTTTACTGCATTAAGACAACGCGTTTCAAACTGCTGTGTGCTATGGTAGTTGAACCCACTTCCTCTGCATGACCTGTCATTGCCACAGTAACTAGATGAAACCCACTAGCATGTGTAGGAGTTGATTGAGCCATATGTATGTGTTGTTCCTACCTTGCTATGCCTGCTATGCTTAGAGTCGTGTTAGGTCTGGTTCATCTAGGTGATGGGCTAGAGTGAAATGATTATGTCGGTAATGGGAGTGGTGTGGTGAACACGATTTGGTAAAGGTATCGATGAGAGGCCATGTAGGAGTACATGGTGGGTTGTTTCATTGAAGCCGACCTTAAGCACTGAGATCTGTATGTGTGATTTAAGAACCAGCTACTACCATGCATTGGGCCCGAAACCAATGGACCCTCTCGACTTCTTATTCACCCTAGTTCTCCGTCCAGGAGTTGCAAGTAGTTTCTGGTGTTTGTAGTCTACTGGAGGCCGTGGACAGCGCTGACCGTAGGGGTGGGCTGTGATGCGGTAGGTACGTGGCCGGGTGTACCGAATACCCGTTAGGTATTTCGAGAACCCTGTTCACATCGTTCGGGGCCGTATGGGAAACCTCGGCCGGACTCCCTGCGGATGGAACCTGGATAGGCGATAAACCTGGACTGGAGGCTTAGGTGGTTAGGTAGGTCGTGGCCGACACCCACGTTGGGCTTCCGCTTGAAGGTTTCCGAGTACATGTCGTGTAAACGACGGTAAGTGGTGAGAGCGTGTATGAAGAAGTACACCCCTGCAGGGTTATCATGATCTATTCGAATAGCCGCGTCCGCGGTAAAGGACTACTTGGTTGCCTATACAGTTCATAGACAAGTAAATGGAAACTACTAAAAGCCTCAAGATAAGTGTGAGTGCCGAGGATGGCTCTTCCGTAGGAAGACGGAGGTGGATCCTCGGTAGTGTATTGAAGTGGTGAGTAGTGGACTCGTGTACGCAAAACCATTTCAAGTTGGAGTCTCGTAGGATAGTCTAGCCAAGAGTCAAAGCTGGCTTGCTGCAATAACTCCACCAACCCTTCTTGATAATGTGCATGTATGTAGGATCTGATGTAAGTCTTGTTGAGTACCTTTGTACTCATGTTGCTATAATTTACATTTTTACAGAAGATGCTGCAACCCCTTCTGATGGGTTCTTCGTAGACGTTGACATCAGTGAGTAGGCTAAGGCCCAGGTGGTGATCCTGAGCTTGTGAAGGACCTCGTAGTATAACTAGGCTTTCCAAGCCTCTTTTATTTTGCTAGTTGTCTATACCCAGACAAGCTACTTCCGCTGCTAGTTTGTATGACTGTATGACTTGAATGCTGGGTTGTGTGACCCGTATCTATGTGTATGCTATGTATGGCTCTCTGAGCCTTAAATAAAGTACTTGTGTCGTAGAGTCATGTTGTGATGTCATGTTGTATTTGCACATATCGAGCATATTGTGTGTATGTTATTGAAATGCTTGGTATGTGTGGGATCTGACTATCTAGTTGTTTATCTTTAGTAGCCTCTCTTACCGGGAAATGTCTCCTAGTGTTACCGCTGAGCCATGGTAGCTTGCTACTGCTCTGGAACACTTAGGCTGGCCGGCATATGTCCTTCTTCGTTCCTGTGTCTGTCCCTTCGGGGAAATGTCACGCATTGAGTACCGGAGTCCTGTTAGCCCGCTACAGCCCGGTTTACCGGAGTCCTGCTAGCCCAGTGCTACAGCCCGGACCCACTTGCTGATGACCGACACGTTCGAAGCTGGGTCATGGATGCCTGTCCCTGTAAGTCTGTGCCACTTTGGGTTTACGACTAGTCATGTCAGTCCGGGCTCCTTATCATATGGATGCTAGCGACACTATCATATACGTGAGCCAAAAGGCGCAAACGGTCCCGGGCAAAGGTAAGGCGACACCCGTGGGGATACCGTGCGTGAGGCCGCAAAGTGATATGAGGTGTTACCGGCTAGATCGATGTGACATCGAGTCGGGGTCCTGACAGCGTTGGCATCAGAGCCGGGCTGCCTGTAGGTTCTCCAAGCCAAACTGGTCGATGTTGAGTCTAGAAATTCTTTAGTTATATGTAGGGGAATTGTTTGTGGGTGGAACGTAAGGCTCTTTTTACTTCTTTATCTTATGACATTCTGATCTGAGTCAGTCTATTCTTCCACCGGGGGTTAAGGAATTAGGATCTATTCTCTCTATCAGGATCACGTGTTACTAATCAGTAGTACCTTATAGGGTTGATGGATACAAGCCTAGTTCAGTTCTACTACCACATTATGTTGCTAGGATGGACTCAGAACTTGATATGATGATATTGAGTGTGTATGAAATCCTTTGTCAAATGTCTCAAAATCCTTCTTGAGCATTTACAGCTGTTATGCTGCCAAAATTTTGCTAGAAATTCTAATGCCTTTGCATTATGGTTGTGCTTTCAGATGGCCACTCGCGACCTCAATCAAGTGGTTCGCCTGACTCGATGCCTAGATGTACCCGGCCATACTGCCATGTTGGTCAGGGTAATGGCTGAGGCTGGATACCGTTGGTATCCTGAGTACACGGTCGAAGAGCAATTCCGAGACTTTAATCAAAGCCAGTATCTCTGCACTGTCAGGATATTTCCGTCTTATCCTGGGTCCACCGAGCCCCTTCACTGCTCCTATGGACTCGGGGTTACTATTGAGATGGCTGTGCAGGACGCCGCCTACTCTATGATGACCATCATGCGATTCAGGTCTGGTCTATTTCGGGACTCTGATTTCCGGTATATGCCAGGATCACTTCCGGGAGCACAAGGGTATCTCCAGGCTATCTATGCTGACCCCACCCAGGAGGATTCACGGACTCGCACCACTGCTGAGATGCTCGAGGATAAGGACCGTGAAAATCGGGCCTTGAGGTTAGAGCTCTTCAATACCCGTGCTGACCACTGGGCCACATTGACTCGGTTTGCACCGGCGGTGCAAGCTGGATATTCGGATATGCGCGATCTCTATCCTGTGAGATCTGCTCTGCCAGACGTGATGGGTTGGCGTGATGTAGGAGGCATCACCCCACCTCGCGGTCCCCGCAGGCCACCGTTGGTCCAAGACCTCATCCTAGCCCCTATGGTCCACAAGCTCCGCGAGATCGTCTGTTTCCGGATGATCATGTTGAGCTTCCAGGCTATGGAGGTGATTTCTACGAGAACTACTACGGATCGGTCTGAGTTAGTGGTAGTATCACTAGTTCGCACTAGCTGTGTCGTCTATCGTCCCGCGTGACTCGTGGGATATGACCTAGTTTGTACTCTTTCCGGAGGTGTAGAAAAATAATGTATAGGAGCTTGGGATGCCTCCGATGAGATGTAATCCTCTTTTCACCGTAATAGTACTTTGTTTGGTCTTGTACTAAACCCTGTATGGTGTGTATGACGATGGAATAAAGAAGCAGTTTCTGTATCTACCATGTCATACGGATGATCATCTTGCATTTCGAGTTATTCCTTACATTCTGTATCCTATGTCGGAATTTTATCATTCTGACTAATTCATTGTCTTGTTTACCTAGGATGGTCAACACGCACACTAACCCTGCTCCTCAAGAGCAGGCCGAAGGCAGTGAAGTCAGGAATGCAAATCTGCCTCATCCTCCTTCCCTAGCCGAGGTTATGATGGAAGCCGAAAGAAACAAGCGGGAGACCAACCGTTTGTTGGACCGTATTGAACAGAACACAGCACACCATCAGAGGTCTAACGTGGTGTCACTCAGTGATTTTATCAAGTTACATCCACCCACGTTCCACCACTCCGTCGAGCCTCTCGACGCTGATGACTGGCTTCGCAGTATCTCCCACAAGCTGTGTTCCGCGCTAGTAGCTGAGGCTGACAAGGTCACCTTTGCTGCATATCATCTTGAAGGCCCCGCCAGTCTATGGTGGGAGAATTATGGAGCTATGCGCCCAGCGGGCCATGTCACTACTTGGGCTGAATTCAGCGAGGCTTTCCGTGAACATCACATTCCGGAGGGTCTCATGGACCGTAAACGTGAGGAATTTTGCAATTTCACCCAAGGCCGACTCTCTGTGGATGCTTACAGCAGGGAGTTTGGTAACCTCGCACGATATGCAACTGAGGAAGTTTCTACTGATGCCAAGAAGCAAGCAAGGTTCCGTAAGGGACTTAGTCCTGAGCTTCGCCGCGACCTCCGTCTGCATGAGTGCACATCTTTTCAGAAACTTGTTAACAAGGCCATCAGTGTTGAAACTGGTCAGACTGATTATGACGCAACACGCAAGCATGGCCGTGACATGGGTTCCTCATCCGGTGCTGGTCCTTAGAAGCGCCGCGTGTGGGTGCCCAACACCGCCCTGCCACCCAGGTTCACACCGAGGCCATCTTTCCAGGCGCCTCGCGCTGTTCAACAGTCTGCACCAGCCAAGCCCTATGGGGGTCCAACCAACAATGCTCTCCCATGTACCAATTCCGTGACTTGTTTCAAGTGTGGGGAATCTGGCCACTATATGCGTGAGTGTCCCCAGACCAACCCCAACCAATCTGCTAAAGCTGTTGGCCGTGGCAAGCCGGCAGGGAAAGTGTTCCACGCCAAGCCGGCCACCGCTACACGTGGCCATGTCAACTGTATCTCTGCGGAAGAAGCTCAAGAGGATCCCAACGTCGTTCTCGGTACGCTCCTTGTTAATTGCCATCCGGCATCTGTTCTTTTCGATACAGGAGCCTCTCATTCATTTATATCCGAGAACTATGCTCGTTTGCATAACACCGCATTCTGTGACATGCCATCCACTATGGAAATTTCTACTCCTGGTTCTAGATGGCAGACCTCCTGGGTAAGTTATGGAAATGAAATCCAAGTCGACAGACTTGTTTTCCTTGCATCTTTGATAGCTCTCAAATTTTCAGATATTAATATCATTTTGGGTATGGACTGGATGTCAGCTCATCATGCCAAAATTGATTGCTTCTCTAGGACTGTTCAACTCACTCACCCTTCGGGCAAGATAGTCAATGTCTTGACCCGATTAGCCAAGCGACAATTATATTCTCTTAACGCCAGCCCTTTGCCAGACCTTGAGGACGTTCCGGTAGTCCGTGACTTCCCGGATGTCTTCCCAGAGGAATTGCCAGGTGTTCCACCTGACAGGGATGTTGAGTTCGTAATAGACCTCATTCCAGGAACCGTTCCGATTGCTAGAAGACCCTATAAGATGGCACCACTAGAACTAGCCGAGCTTAAGAAACAACTCGATGAGTCCTTGAAGAAGGGTTTCATCCGACCTAGCTCATCTCCGTGGGCTTGCCCCGTCCTATTCGTCAAGAAGAAGGATGGTACGGACCGGATGGTTGTAGATTATCGACCTATCAATTTGGTCACAATCAAGAACAAATATCCGCTCCCCAGGATCAACGACCTGTATGATCAGCTCGCTGGATCCTCAGTCTTCTCCAAGATGGATTTGAGGTTGGGCTACCATCAAATCAAAATCAGAAACGGGGACATTCCTAAAACGGCCTTTGTTACTCGTTATGGCCAATACGAGTACACCGTCATGTCCTTCGGCTTAACCAACGCTCCAGCCACCTTTTCTCGGTTAATGAACTCAATCTTCATGGAGTATTTGGATAAATTCGTCGTAGTTTATCTCGATGATATACTCATCTACTCCAAGAACGAGGAAGAACATGCCGAACATCTAAGGCTAGTGTTGAAGAAACTTCGAGAGCATCGTCTTTATGCCAAATTTTCTAAATGTGAATTCTGGTTATCGAAGTGACCTATCTGGGTCATGTAATATCTGGTAAAGGTATTGCTGTTAACCCTGAGCGAGTTCAAGCCGTCCTTAATTGGACTCCACCTGAATCGGTCAAGCAAGTTCGGAGTTTTCTGGGCTTAGCGAGCTATTGTCGTCGCTTTGTCGAAAACTTCTCCAAAGTTGCTAAACCTCTAACCGAACTCCTCAAGAAAGATAAGAAGTTCGAATGGACTCCACAATGTGAGCACAGCTTTCAGGAACTGAAAAGACGCCTGACTTCTGCTCCTGTACTGGTACCGCCAGACTTCTCCAAGGACTTTGTTATCTACTGCGACGCCTCGCGACAAGGACTAGGTTGCATTCTCATGCAAGATCGACACGTAATTGCTTACGCTTCACGGCAATTGCATCCACATGAGGAGAATTATCCTACTCATGATCTAGAGCTTGCAGCCGTAGTCTATGCACTTAAGACCTGGCGACATTACCTCCTCGGTAACCGTTGCGAAATATTCACTGATCACCAAAGTCTGAAGTACATTTTCACCCAACCGGATCTGAATCTCAGGCAAAGACGTTGGGTTGAGTTGATCACAGATTTCGACTTAGGAATAACTTACACCCCAGGGAAAGCCAACGTCATGGCTGATGCGCTAAGTCGTAAATCTTATTGTAACAACCTAATGCTACAACAAAGTCAACCGCTTCTCCATGAGGAATTTCGGAAGCTTAACCTTCACATTGTTCCTCAAGGTTTTCTTTCCACCTTGGTGGCGAAACCTACCCTTACGGACCAGATCATCAAAGCACAGAAGGTAGATCCAGGAATCTCCCGCATCAAGAGAAACATCAAGAAAGGAATTGCGAATTGTCTCTCCATTAATGATCAAGGGGTCGTATACTTCGGGAATCGACTAGTGGTTCCCAAAGTGCGAAACCTGAGGCGATTGATCCTTAAGGAGGCTCATGAATCTCCTCTCACCATTCATCCCGGTAGTACTAAGATGTATCAGGACCTACGCCAGAGGTTCTGGTGGACTAGGATGAAGAGAGAAATTGCTCAGTATATTGCTAATTGCGACGTCTGTCGTCGTGTAAAAGCAGAGCATCAACGGCCTGCTGGCACCCTTCAACCCTTAGCTATTCCTGAATGGAAATGGGATAAAATTGGTATGGATTTCATTACCGGTTTTCCCAGGACCAAGAGAGGGAATAATGCTATCTTCGTCGTTGTCGATCGTCTTTCCAAAGTAGCCCATTTCCTACCTGTTCGTGAGAGTATAACCGCTAGTCAATTGGCAGACTTATACATCTCCCGGATAGTGTCTCTCCATGGTGTTCCTTTGGAAATTAACTCGGATCGAGGAAGTATTTTCACCTCTTGATTTTGGGAAAGTTTCCAAAATGCTATGGGAACCCGTCTCTCCTTTAGCACCGCTTTCCACCCTCAGTCGAGTGGTCAAGTGGAACGCGTCAACCAGATTCTAGAAGACATGCTTCGAGCCTCTGTTATCTCATTCGGAATGGGTTGGGAGAAGTGCCTTCCATTTGCCGAATTCGCTTACAACAACAGCTATCAATCTAGCTTGGGTAAAGCCCCTTTTGAAGTTCTCTATGGACGACGGTGTCGAACACCCCTTAACTGGTCAGAGACCGGGGAAAGACAATTCTTTGGCCCGGATATGATTCAGGAAGCAGAAGAACAAGTTCGCATGGTTCGTGAAAAGTTGAAAACAGCCCAATCTCGTCAAAAGAGTCAATATGACCGAAAACATAAGGCTATGACTTTCGAGGTTGACGAGAAGGCTTACCTTCGGGTTACCCCTCTGAAGGGAACCCATCGTTTCGGTATCAAAGGCAAATTGGCTCCTCATTACATTGGACCTTTTCACATTCTCGCTAAACGAGGAGAAGTTGCCTACCAGTTGGAACTACCTCCGCACCTCTCCAGAGTCCACGATGTCTTCCACGTTTCTCAACTCAGGCGTTGCTTCTCGGATCCTATCCGTGGAGTGGACTACGAAACGCTTGATCTCCAAGATAATCTTACATATCGAGAGTACCCCATCCGTATCCTCGATCAGGCCGAGCGTACCACTCGACGTCATAATATCAAGTTTCTCAAAGTACAATGGTCGCACCATTCTGAGGATGAAGCAACTTGGGAAAGGGAGGATCGTCTTCGACTCGAGTATCCCGCCTTCTTTCCGGAGGAACCCAAATCTCGGGACGAGATTCTTTTGAGTGGGGGTGAGTTGTCACATCCTAGTTAGCCATGCATTAGAGTGTTGCATCATGTCTACTCTTTCATCAGAAACCTGAAATGGGGATGACAGAACCCCCAGTCCCCTCTGAAACCAATTAGGGTTTACTAAAAACTTTTTCAATGAACCTGAAATGCCCTTCTAAAATGCCCATCATTTTTGTCTTGGTTCAGAACCTCTGCCAAAAGTGATGCACATTTTCCTAGGCCATCTTAGGGTTTTTGAATTAAATCATAAATATTTGAATTTGGGCATTTAAAATTATATAAAATATTTGAATGCTCAAATATCTCCAAACTAAAATGTTTCATGTTGGAAATAATCCAACTATGGACCAGGAGTAGTTTGGTGATTTTAGAAGTTGCCTAAGTATTTTATTTAATTCAACAAAGTTGCAGAAGTATTAAAAAACAGAAAACAGAAAAAATGGAAAAAACTTACCTGGCGCCCAGCACCCGGCCCACCTGCCGGCCCAGCCCAGCACCGCTCCAGCGAGCTGCTTGTCGGCCAGGCAGGCAGGCAGGTGCCCGACGGTGACCGCAGCGTGCGCCACGCACCTGCTCGCCGCCTCGCCGCTCCCCTCGCCCGGTGACGTCGTGGACCGGCCTCCCTCGCTCCCCCGAACCCCCCAGACACCCCCTCCTCTCTCCAGCTCCTGCCCCTCGCGCTCCCCCGCCATGACCGACGCCACCATCGTCGTGCCGTCGTCGTAGCCGTGCTCCCCGCCGCCCGTGCGTCCTCTCATCGTGTCCAGGAGCTCCGCCGCTGTCCACTCCATCGAGCAAGCCGAGCCCCGAGCGCTCGCAACGCCCGAGTCCACCGCAACGACCTCGCCCGAACCGCCGTCGCCGGAGATCCCCTTCAACGCCGTCGTCGCTCCGGTCCATCCCCGGCCGCACCAAGGGCCTCGTCGCACTCACTGTGAGCTTGGCCATCTTCCCCCCCCCCTTTCTTTTCTTGCTCCCGAGCCATGTAGCGACCTCCCGGAGCTCAACCGCACCCACCGCCGTGGAGCTCGTCGCCGACGTGCTCCCGGTCACCCTCCGACCACTCCACAGTGTCCATCTTACTCACCGTGTCACGTAGCACCTAGCTAGCTACTCCCCGCGCCTCACTGACCCCTCTAGCGTCAAGTTCGCCTTCGGCCGAACCCCGGTGGCCGCCAAAGTCGTCGCCGGCGCCAACTCCGGCCACCCCGACCCCAACGGACTCCACCAAGAGCTGCGGCTCGTCCTCAGCTCCACTCCGGTGGTCTCCGCGACCCATTTGGTGGCCGAAACAGCCAAAACCACTTCCGCCGCCGTGTCGGGCTCGCCGGCGGCTAAACGCCGGTGCAGCCGACCCGGGTTTGACCACGGGTGGGCCCTGGTTGACTCCCCTGAGTCAATGACAGGTGGGGCCCAGCCCTGTTAATTAAACAGGTTTAGTTTTATTTAAACTTTAATTAAATTAATCACCCTGACACGCGGGACCCACTGTCAGGTTTGACCTGGACATGTTCCGTTGACCTGCTGACGTCACACTGACGTCAGGCTGACGCAATAATTGATTTTCTGGAATTAATCTAATATAGGAAATTCCAGAATATAGTTTAAACTTTAAAAATTCATAACTTTTATTCTGTAACTCCAAATCAGACAAATTATATATGAAAAATGATCAGAAAAATCCAATCTATCCATCTGTACTATTTTCATGCATGATTAAACAAGTTAACTTGATGTTTAATGCAGAACAAGGAAAAACACTTTAAAGGGCCATGTTTGAGTTTGAAATTTGAATCTTTGATTCAAATTGGTTCAAACCCTTCTGGTCTTAGTTGCATTAGCCCAACACATTCATATTGCTATGTTTCATGCATGCATCATATTGTTGCACATTGTTTGGTGATGGTTGTGTATCGGTGTTCTTTGCGGCAGGTTCTGCCACCGAGGAGTATCGTGATTACCCTAACAAAGAACCGTATCAGTGCATCGAACCATCAGGCAAGCAACCAACCATTTGATCATATCGATACAATCCCATGTTCTCGCTCCTGCTCTCTTTTACTGCATTAAGACAACGCGTTTCAAACTGCTGTGTGCTACGGTAGTTGAACCCACTTCCTCTGCATGACCTGTCATTGCCACAGTAACTAGATGAAACCCACTAGCATGTGTAGGAGTTGATTGAGCCATATGTATGTGTTGTTCCTACCTTGCTATGCCTGCTATGCTTAGAGTCGTGTCAGGTTTGGTTCATTTGGGTGATGGGCTAGAGTGAAATGATTATGTCGGTAATGGGAGTGGTGTGGTGAACACGATTTGGTAAAGGTATCGATGAGAGGCCATGTAGGAGTACATGGTGGGTTGTTTCATTGAAGCCGACCTTAAGCACTGAGATCTGTATGTGTGATTTAAGAACCAGCTACTACCATGCATTGGGCCCGAAACCAATGGACCCTCTCGACTTCTTATTCACCCTAGTTCTCCGTCCAGGAGTTGCAAGTAGTTTCTAGTGTTTGTAGTCTACTGGAGGCCGTGGACAGCGCTGGCCGTAGGGGTGGGCTGTGATGCGGTAGGTACGTGGCCGGGTGTACCGAATACCCGTTAGGTATTTCGGGAACCCTGTTCACATCGTTCGGGGCCGTATGGGAAACCTCGGCCGGACTCCCTGCGGATGGAACCTGGATAGGCGATAAACCTGGACTGGAGGCTTAGGTGGTTAGGTAGGTCGTGGCCGACACCCACGTTGGGCTTCCGCTTGAAGGTTGCCGAGTACATGTCGTGTAAACGACGGTAAGTGGTGAGAGTGTGTATGAAGAAGTACACCCCTGCAGGGTTATCATGATCTATTCGAATAGCCGCGTCCGCGGTAAAGGACTACTTGGTTGCCTATACAGTTCATAGACAAGTAAATGGAAACTACTAAAAGCCTCAAGATAAGTGTGAGTGCCGAGGATGGCTCTTCCGTAGGAAGACGGAGGTGGATCCTCGGTAGTGTATTGAAGTGGTGAGTAGTGGACTCGTGTACGCAAAACCATTTCAAGTTGGAGTCTCGTAGGATAGTCTAGCCAAGAGTCAAAGCTGGCTTGCTGCAATAACTCCACCAACCCTTCTTGATAATGTGCATGTATGTAGGATCTGATGTAAGTCTTGCTGAGTACCTTTGTACTCATGTTGCTATAATTTACATTTTTACAGAAGACGCTGCAACCCCTTCTGATGGGTTCTTCGTAGACGTTGACATCAATGAGTAGGCTAAGGCCCAGGTGGTGATCCTGAGCTTGTGAAGGACCTCGTAGTATAGCTAGGCTTTCCAAGCCTCTTTTATTTTGCTAGTTGTCTGTACCCAGACAAGCTACTTCTGCTGCTGGTTTGTATGACTGTATGACTTGAATGCTGGGTCGTGTGACCCATATCTATGTGTATGCTATGTATGGCTCTCTGAGCCTTAAATAAAGTACTTGTGTCATAGAGTCATGTTGTGATGTCATGTTGTATTTGCACATATCAAGCATATTGTGTGTATGTTATTGAAATGCTTGGTATGTGTGGGATCTGACTATCTAGTTGTTTATCTTTAGTAGCCTCTCTTACCAGGAAATGTCTCCTAGTGTTACCGCTGAGCCATGGTAGCTTGCTACTGCTCTGGAACACTTAGGCTGGCCGGCATATGTCCTTCGTTGTTCCTGTGTCTGTCCCTTCGGGGAAATGTCACGCATTGAGTACCGGAGTCCTGTTAGCCCGCTACAGCCCGGTTTACCGGAGTCCTGCTAGCCCAGTGCTACAGCCCGGACCCACTTGCTGATGACCGACACGTTCGAAGCTGGGTCATGGATGCCTGTCCCTGTAAGTCTGTGCCACTTTGGGTTTACGACTAGTCATGTCAGCCCGGGCTCCTTATCATATGGATGCTAGCGGCACTATCATATACGTGAGCCAAAAGGCGCAAACGGTCCCGGGCAAAGGTAAGGCGACACTCGTGGGGATACCATGCGTGAGGCCGCAAAGTGATATGAGGTGTTACCGGCTAGATCGATGTGACATCGAGTCGAGGTCCTGACAAGCAATCTCCAGCCTGTCGTCCTCCGAGGCCACGTCACTCCAATCGCTGCCGCGTGCTACTGGGGTTTGGCGCTGGGTGGTGAATGGCTGCGGGTTCTCCTCGTCAATCCAGCACCAGTCTGCTCTCCACTCCTCCCACTTGCCGCGGAATTCTCCCTCCAGATAAGTTTCCTTCTTGCTGGCCCTTGAGATCCAGGCGATTCCGCCGGATAGAGGCTCTCCTCTCTCTACTCGGGGTATAAAGAAGTGGCGAAAGAGGGCTACATTGGGGTGGACTCCGACAAAGTTTTCGCAGAGATGTGCGAAAACCGCCATGGTTAGGAAGGCATTGGGGGTGAAATCAAGGAGGTGGAATCCGTAGGTATTCATGATGTCGCAGAAGAATTCAGAGAAAGGCAGGCAGAGCCCGCAGTAGAAGAACAAGGCGAAGAAGGGGTATCCGTTTGGGGCCTTCTTCCAAGCGGCGGCGGGGAGTACCTTCGTGCGCGGATGCGCGCGCGTCTCCATCGACCAGAAGAGGTAGTAGTTCTCCCTCAGCTCCCTCGCGGCAAGCTTGGGGGGAAGACTGCCCGCTCCTTTCACAGCGCCGCAAGCCGCTGCGCCTCGGTCGACTTCACAACCTTCCCCTTGTCGGCTTTTGGAGCCATGGCGGAAGTGGTGGAGGAGGTCGATGGCGTTGGTGGTGCTGGCGGCGATGGGGGGCGGAGCGCTGCTCTCTTTCGGCTTTGGGAAGGCGAGGGAGCGGCGGAGATTTCTGAGATTGGAAGCAGCAACGGGCGAATGGGCGGACGGCCCTTGTTTCCCCTGCTTATAAAGAGGGAGGGGGCGGACGTTCCGCATTTCCGAATAAAGAAACCACCCACGATCTCTCCCACGACGCCGCATTCAACGCGTGCCGTTCGGGAAGGGCGCGGTGGATACGGAGAGAGATACGGCGTAACCTAGGCCGCGCGTGCTCGTGCCCTGTTTTGGGCCTGGCCCAACAGCGCTCGGCACCGTGTATGGCCCAGGCCCGGGGGCTCCTATCGGTGTACTAGAGTAGGGGTACCTTAGTATCCCGAACTTGTGCACGGGCAGTCGCAGCGTCCCGCGGCAAGGCTTGCCGGGTGACCGCCAAGGTCCTCCGTGGTTCCTTTGGAGCCATTCAAGAACAAAGTATCCAAGTCAAAGAGACAAGACCCCGGCAAGAGGAGCTTGCCGGGAAGGCCGACCCAGGCACCTCAAGACCCCGGCAAGAGGAGCTTGCCGGGAAGGCCAACCAAGGCACCTCAAGACCCCGACAAGAGGAGCTTGTCGGGAAGGCCAACCAAGGCATCTCAAGAAACTTGCCGCGACGCACCTCGTGTCCCGGCAAGGCCCGGTGAGCGACAAGCTCTCGGACGTGGCAAGACAATGACCGCGGCAAGGCACTTGTCGCGGCAAGCCACCACCCCGTGCCCGCGCTCCAGCACATCCACCAACATGTCGCTCTGGGACCCTTCCAGGCGTACGTGGCGGGAGGCTGCGCAGCCAGCGGCGCGCGGTGGCAAGCGGCGCTGACAAGATTGCCGTCGTGGCGGGCGGTGGCGTCCCTGACGGTCCCTTCTTGCACTGTTTAGGCGACACAGACGGGCATTTAATGCCCTTGTCCCCTGCCGTCAGGGTTAGGTATGATACACTATAGCAGGTAGCTGTACCTACTGCAGCGTCTTTCCAGTTTTACCCTTTGCCTCCGTTGCCACCTGTCGGTGACCCCTTGAGCATATAAAAGGGGGCCCATGCGCAACGTAGAGGGGGGGGGGCTAGCCCAGAGAACACTCATGCTCGGTCTCGTTAGCTGCTGGTGTGTACTGTAGCACTCCGCGCTCCCGAGCAAGAAATCAATACAAACCACAAAGCAGGAGTAGGGTTTTACGCATCCGTGCGGCCCGAACCTGGGTAAACCGCTCGTGTGCTCCGCCTCGATCTGCCCTTTGCGCGATCTCCACCCCCGCCGAACCGAAAGGGACTCGGTCCGCCGGTCCCATAGGTGCCCGTGGATCAGTACCCCGGCAGCTTGATAATCCCCAAGTGCAGGGAATCATCATAGCAATTCCCAAAGGTGGAAGTGATAAGTATGGAGTGTCGAACCCACAAGGAGCTAAAGGTAAGATCAATATTCTCTCAAGTCCTATCTGCCACTGATACGACTCTACGTACACCAAACATTTGCTTCCAACTAGAAACGAGAAATAAAACTACGTTGTGGGTATGAAGATGATAACTTTGCATGATATCAGAGAGCTAAAATATAAAAGTAGGTGTTGTTTTCATAAAGTTAGAATATATTACTAAATATTATAAATAGCGAGTGTGTAATAATGATGGGCCAGTGTGCGGAATTACCTAGGTAATCATTAACAAGACCGGTGGTCGTCATTGCAATTTCATATGAGGGAGAGGCATAAGCTAACATACTTTCTCTTCTTGGATCATATGCACTTATGATTGGAACTCTAGCAAGCATCTGCAACTACTAAAGATCATTAAGGTAAAACCCAACCATAGCATTAAAGCATCAAGTCCCCTTTATCCCATACGCAACAACCCCCTTACTCGGTTTAATGCTTCTGTCACTCAAGCAACCCACTATAAGCGAATCATGAACGTATTGCAACACCCTACAATGGGAATCCCTCACACTTGCGTGACACGGAGGGCACAATGGGACAGCACCAAAATAAAAACATACAACTCAATCTAGATCATCAATCAACCCAAAGACAAAGGATATCTACTCAAAACATCATAGGATGGCAACACATCATTGGATCATAATATGTGGCATAAATCACCATGTTCAAGTAGGGATTACAGCGGGGTGCGGGAGAGTGGACCACGTAAAAGAGATGAGGATGGTGATGTTGATGAAGACGATCACCGCGACGATCATTCCCCTCCCGATGGCACTTCGGCACCACCGAGAGAGAGGATGAGAGGTTCTCCCCCTTGTGCTTCCTCCTCCATGGCCCCCTGGATGGGGAGAGGATCTACCTCTGTATCTTGGCTTTCATGGCGATGATTGCCCCTTCGGGATCCTCCTCCATGGCCTCCAGTGATGATGGCCCCATCCGGCATGATGCCAGAGATGGCCTAGATTGATTTCTTGTGGCTACAGAGGCTTGCGGCAGCGGAACTTCCGATCTAGGTTATTTTCTGGAGGTTTGGTAATTTCTAGGAGAGGTTGGCATCGAGAACAAGACAGGGGGGCCCCATGGGAAGTCCACGAGGCACAGGGCGCGCCCCCACCCTCGTGGGGCCCACGAGACTCCCCTCCAGTAGATTTTTGTTCCAGTATTTTTTATTTTTTCTAGAAAAATTCTTCGTTGATTTTCATCGCATTCCGAGAGTTTTCATTTCTGCACAAAAACAACACCACGGTAGTTCTGCTGAAAACAGCGTCAGTCCGGGTTAGTTCTAATCAAATCATACCAAAATCGTATAAAACTATTGTAAACTTGGCATGAATACTTCATAAATTATAGGTACGTCGGAGACGTATAAATGTGCATTACCGAGAGGGCCCAGAGATACCTCTCCGATACACAGAGTGACAAATCCTAATCTTGATATATGCCAACTCAACAAACACCATCGGAGACACCTTTAGAACATCTTTATAGTCACCCGATTACATTGTGACATTTGATAGCACACTAAGTGTTCCTACGGTATTCGGGAGTTGCATAATCTCATTGTCATAGGAACATGTATAAGTTATGAAGCAAGCAATAGCAATAAACTAAACGATCATAGTGATAAGCTAACGGATGGGTCAAGTCAATCACATCATTCTCTAATGATGTGATCCCATTCATCAAATGACAACTCATGTCTATGGTTAGGAAACTGAACCATCTTTGATTAACGAGCTAGTCAAGTAGAGGCATACTAGTGACACTCTGTTTGTCTATGTATTCACACATGTACTAAGTTTCCGGTTAATGCAATTCTAGCATGAATAATAAACATTTATCATGATATAAGGAAATATAAATAACAACTTTATTATTTCCTCTAGGGCATATTTCCTTCAATGACGATGATTTCCTCCTCCCGGAGGGATGTTTCCCCGGCAGAATAGCTCCGCCGGAGCCCTAGATTGGTTGTGCCCAGGTTCCGCCTCGAGACGGCGGTGCTTCGTCCCAAAAACTTCTTATTCATTTTTCTAGGGCAAAAGACACCATATAGCCAAAGGTGGGCACCGGAGGCCTACCAGGGGCCCACAAGGTCGGGGGGCGTGCCCTCCACCCTTGTGGCTGGCTGGTGGCCCCCTCTGGTTCTTTCTTCGCCCAATATTTTTTATATATTCCAAAAATAATCTCTGTGAAGTTTCAGGACTTTTGGAGTTGTCCATAATAGGTCTCTGATATTTTCTCCTTTTCCAGTCCAGAATTCCAGCTGCTGGCATTCTCCCTCTTCATGTAAACCTTGTAAAATAATAGAGAATAGGCATAAGTATTGTGATATAATGTGTAGTAACAACCCATAATGCATTAAATATCAATATAAAAGAATGATACAAAATGGACGTATCAGTCCCCGGCCCGCCCAGGACAAAAATCCCATTTTCTATCATGATTTTTGTCATAGAAGTAGGAGCCCACCACATCTATGATGATACATGCTTTTCTCACAATTATCGTCATAGAAGTGTCATAAGCATGACATAAAAAAATTTGTTCGGCCCAAAATGCCCCGGATGTGTCGTTTTTTGTAGTGTACAAAGATCGAATACAAGAGATGAACTAGGGTTTTGAGATGAGATGGTGTTGATGAATATTGGCCCTCCCACGATGAGAGGGTTGTTGGTGATGACGATAGCTTCTATTTCCCCCTCCCGGAGTGAAGTATCCTGGCGGAATCATTCCGCTGGAGAGCAAAAGTGCTCCAGCCCAAGTTTCACCTCGAGACGGCGGTGCTCCGTCCCAAAAGTCCTCTCCTTTTTTTTAGGTCAGAAAACCTTATGTACCAGAAGATGGCCACCAGAGGTGGGCCAGGGCCCCCACTACCCACCAGGGCACACCAAGGGGGGCAGGGGTGCCCTTGTGTCTAGTGGCCACCTGGGTGGCCCCCTCTGGTGTTTCTTTATTCCAATATTTTTTATATATTCCAAAATAATTCTTCATAAATTTCTGCTCATTTGGAGATGTGCAGCATAGGTAGCTCTGACATAGCTTTTTCACGTCCAGAATTCCAGCTGTCGGCATTCTCCCTCTTTGTGTAAACATTGCATATTATAAGAGAAAAGGCACTAGAATTACTCCACAAACTGTTATATTGAATAAAAACACTATAAATAATAGTGGGAAAACATGATGCAAAATGGATGTATCAATCCGCTTCGGCTCCCGGGTTCCAGAGCCTCAGGAAGGCGAGCGCGTAGTGTTCATATCCCGCCTCATCCCAGGTTTGGGATTTCCATTTCACCCCTTCCTCCAAAGCCTCCTGTTCTACTATGATGCTCGATTCCACCATTTGCCCCCCCCCCCAAACTCCATCCTCCATACCGCCTAGTACATTTTTCTGCAAGGCATTCCTCCACATCGACCCACTCTTCGGACTTTGGCTCAAACCGTTTTGTGTCAAACCATGAAGCTATGGCTAAAAGATCACCGTGTGTAGGAGATCCATGATAAACAAGCCCCCAATGTCCAACGGTTGCCAAGAAAGTTCATCGAAACAGCGAAACAATGGCAAGAGGAGTGGTTCTACATGGCCGAGGTGCTAGTGGGGGATCAAGAGGGTGTTCCCGTCTTCTCGGCAACACCCTTGAAGAGGCTGCACTCCTGGACCACCAAGAACCTCGACTGCAGGACCAGGTGAAGGTCTAGATCGGCAAGGGTGTCACCCTGGTGGATGTGATCCACGTCATGCTCCACCGATGGGTCCAACCCCTCCAGGCCCGAGTGTTCCCTCTATGGATGTTTGAGCCGAACAATGAAGCTTTGATGATCCAAAGTTTCTTAGGGGTAAGAACTTGGGGGATGTTGGCCATCCTCTTGAAGCCCTCGGCGAAGGAGAACACCTTCCGGACCGAGGGGGTGACATCGGCTACTGCCAAACATGTCCGGCGACTGAGGTATTCTAAATTCATTTTTTTATCTTTTGTTTCAATTTTTCTTTCTCACCTTTTTATCAAAAAATTCATAAGATTGATCATTCTCCAAAGTAGTGGGATCATTATTATCTAGAGTTGACACTCTTCCAAACCCACTTTCAATATTATCGCAAACATATTCATCATGAGGCTTAAATAAATTTTCAAGATCATAAAAAGAATCACCCCAATCATGATCATTACAATAAGTAGTGGACACATCAAAATTAGCATCCCCAAGCTTGTAGATTTGCATATCATTATCACAATCGACATTCATATAATTTATAATAACATCATTGTAATCATGCTTTTGATTCAAGGAACTATCAAGTATGGGTGCAATAACAATAATTTCATGTTTAATATTGGCATCATGGCCATACGAATAGCAAGCATCACATTCATTAAGAGGGGATATTTCAATCAAATCAACGGAATCATAATTATCTATAGATTCATGCACATCATTTTTTTCAAAAACCACGGACATTCTCTCAATAAATTCTTTAACATAGACATTATGAGCATAGTTTTCATAGCAATATTTAAGTATGTCAAATTTTTCAGATTCGTAGAGAGTAATATCATACTTTTCAATCAAATAAGCAACTTCATAAGCACCCTTAAAAGCAACAAATTCTTCAATTTGTTTGATATCATAGTAACTATAAACGGGATAAGAAGATAAGATTTCATTATCATTAAACTCACATAGGTAGGGAAGATGTTTTTAGGGTTCTCCGAGCAACAAGTAAAATAATAAATTTCACATAGATTCCAAGCATAGTATAGCAAACAATTTATTGATTCCATAAGAGTCCCCCTTTTTGAGATAAACAATGACGCACAAAATGAGCATGCTCATCTAATGATTTTCCCTCAACTAAACTAGTTGGAGTTTCAGCACGAGCACATATGGATCGAAGATGATCCAAGTAGAAAACTTTAAGTGGATCCACAAACCTTTTGCTTTCTGATTTTTAATAAACACACAATTATACCAAGCAAATGAGCAAACAAACCAAGACATAAAGGCAAACAAAAATGGCAAATAAAAAGGCAAATATTTTTGTGTTTTTCTAAAAACATTTTAGAAGTGGAGGAGAGGAAAATGAGAGGCAAATGGCAAATAATGTAAATTCAAGAGATGAGAGTTTATGATATGTACTTGGTAGGCTTGATGTAGAACCTCCCCGGCAACGGCGCCAGAAATTCTTCCTGCTACTTCTTGAGCTTGAGTTGATTTTTCCCTTGAATAGGAAAGGGTGATGATGCAGCAAAGTATAGATAAGTATTTCCCTCAGTTAAGAACCAAGGTATCAATCCAGTAGGAGGCACAAGCAAGTCCCCACTATATGCACCTTCACAAACTAACAAACACTTGCCCTCAACGCAAAAAAGGGGTTGTCAATCCCTTCACAATTACTTGCAAGAGTGAGACCTAATAGAGGTAGATATAAAAGATAAGTAAAAGCAAAATAAAATAGATATAAATAAATTGCAGCAAGGTATTTTTGGGGTTTTAGTTTTATAGATCTGAAAATATATGATGGAAAATAGACATGGGGGCCATAGGTTTCAATAGAGGCTTCTCTCTTGAAGAAAACATACGGTGGGTAAACAAATTACCCTTGAGCAATTGATAAAAAAGCGCAAAGTTATGACAATATCTAAGGCAAGGATCATGTATATATATGCATCACGTCTGTGACAAGTAGACAGACTCCTGCCTGCATCTACTACTATTACTCCACACATCAACCGACTCATGCCTGCATCTAGGGTATTAAGTTCATAAGAATAGAGTAACTTCTTAAGCAAGATTACAAGATGTAGAGGGATAAACTCAAGCAATATGATATAAACCCCATCTTTTTATCCTTAATGGCAACAATACAATACATGCCTTGCTACCCCTATTGTCACTGGGTGAGGACACCGCAAGATTGAACCCATCACAAAGTACCTCTCCCATTGCAAGAAAAACCAATCTAGTTGGCCAAACCAAATTGATAGATCGGAGAGAAATACTAAGATATCTCAATCATGCATAAAAAGAGTTCAGAAAAGACTCAAATAATATTCATAGATAATCTGATCATAAATCCACAATTCATCGGATCTCAACAAGTGCACTGCAAAAGAAGATTACATCGAATAGATCTCCAAGAACATCGAGGAGAACATTGTATTGAAGACCAAAGAGAGAGAGAGAAGAAGCCATCTAGCTACTAGCTATGGACCCTTAGGTTCATGGTAAACTACTCATGCTTCATCGGAAGGGCAACAAGGTTGGTGTACAAGCCCTCCATGATAGAATCCCCCTCGGGCGGAGTGCCGGAAAAGGTCCCAAGATGGGATCTCACGAGAACAGAAGCTTGCGGCGATGGAAAAGTATTTTTGGTTTGCCCTCTGACGTAGGGGGAATATTTGGGAATTTATAGTGGTGGAGTTAGGGTTGGAAGGTCTCTGAGGGGCCCACAAGCCTAGGGGCGCACCCCTAGGGCTTGTGGCCTCCTCATAGGTCTTCTGTCCTCCTACCAAAGCTTCCTAGGTTTCTTCCGGTCTAAGAAAAATCATCGTAAAGTCTTATTCCGTTTGGTATTGATTTTCTATAAAGCCAAAAACAAGGGGAAAAACAGCAACTGACACTGGGCACTAGGTTAATAAGTTAGTCCCAAAAATATTATAAAATAGCATCCAAAACAGATAATATAATAGCATGGAACAATAAAAAATTATAGATACGTTGGAGATGTATCACTACGTCACTGGGATGCCGAAACACGTCAACGAGAATGAAGAACAAAATCGGAAACGGGAGCAATGGCATAGTGAGCATGGTGATGACTCAGGAGGATACCGATGCACACCGGGTTTTGTAAAGTATCACGAAGCAAAGGTAACATCACATGATAACCAAAGGTTCACTCTAATATCATTCATGTAAGCATAGGGACAAATATGGATGTCCATGGTTTCGTTATCGGTCATTAAACGAAAGGGGTTTCGTTCATGTCTATGATTTACCGAACCTACGGGGTCACAAGCTTAAGGTAATCACAATCAGCTAAATGTTAGTGTGATGGGAGTGATGAGAATATATTTGTGTAATTGTTTCATTAATATCCGGAATAGTTCTGAGAGGTTCCTGAAGCGTTTCGGGGTCACCGGAAGGGTTTTGGTGAATATCACGTATTACAGATTAATATGTGTAGGTGGAAAATGTTTCCAGGGATGTTAAATTGTGTATATAATGATATGAAAATGTTTAGAACATTTCATATTTAATTTAAATATCAACGGTCCTAAAAAGGCCAAGAGGTGGAAGGCAATTTGGGCCAAAAAGGCCCAAGTGGGAAAGTTTCTCCCTTTCCTAAGGAAGGGGGTCGAATTGTGGAAGGGAAGGAGTCCGACTCCTCCTCCCCTTAGATGGTGCACCAAGGGGGACTCCTTCCCTTGGTGGCAGCCCTCCCTCTCCCCTCCAACCTATATATACTATGGGATTTTTCTCTTTTGGGCATACAAGTTTTGGAGCCTCCCCTAGTTGATCTAGTTCTAGTTCTTGTTGGTCCTAGTAGTAATTAGAGATCGACCTAGCCACCTCTAATCCTCATAATTAGAAGCCCCGTGTGGTTCTAATCTTCTCCCTCTGGTTCTTCGGCGATGATTAGCTCTGGAGCGGCGAAGCGCTGCCGGATCATGAAGATTGTATGCTTGCAACCAAGTAGAGAGGTCGTGCTTTCGGTCTTATGTTTGAGGGATGTTCATGGGCGGTTCATGGTATTGTCATCAACATTCGAGGGACTCCATGTACGATCTACACTGACTCATCTACTTCCCCTGCCCTCCCGGAGTCGGTAACGATCGTTGATCCAAACCCGTTATGCATCTTCATATTATTCTTGGGTGATCGTAGGGCGAATTTTTTGTTTTCTATTATGTTTCCTAATGGTGGCATTATCAATGGTTCTATGAGTAGATGCATGTTGCGATCTAGATCACATGTGGATATGAGGGTGATGTTCTTTCTATGCTTACCTCGAGTGTTGCTTTGGTTCAGTTCATTGACGGCATGGTGTCGCTTTTCACTAGGTTCTGACAATCGCTCGGCTCTTGCTGTCGACGATCTACTAACAGTTCCTTGGCTTCACCATAGTCAAGAATAGTGAACCGTCGCGTACGCAAGAGGGCGGTGAAGACGGATGATCTTCTATTGGGTCACGCGTACTAGAGAAGTTTAGTGTGGGGAAACGAGATTTTAAATTAAGTCTCTTCTTCCACACACCCCAAAAGTTAATCTAGCAACAAGGATTATCACTTTATGGTGTGCACGTAGGTAGATAGGTTTATCCAGAAACCCTAGAAGCCATGTAATTAAAATTTGCCAAACCGATAGAGGACGTCTAACTTGGTTTTGCAGGGTTTGCATATGATGTGGTATAGCCTTCATCATGATAATGAGTTTATGTATGAGATGGTTATATGTTTTAATGTTAAGTGGCATGCGCGTCATGACATGATGGCTTGAGCCACGAGATTGCCACCTTAATGTAAATATCATAGAGATAGGTTACAGGTGATGGTGACAAGATGTACACGAAGGACCCCGACAAGGCGAAGGTGTACCAGTAGGCGCGAGACGAGGAGCTATAATTTCGTGCCATAGTGGAATTTCAGATTTTGGCGCCATGGCAATGTTTTCTAAAATGGCAGCCACAACAACATTTTCTGAGATTGCCGCGACGGGAAAAAAATTCAAATGGTTTCCACGACAACGAATATTGGCCGTCACATCGCTTCAACTGGAGACTGAAGACGATCATGGAGAAATCCTGGCGCCCAGGGCTATACCATATCATGCTATTATGAATTGCCTGGGGTGTTTATCCCTTTGTTCTTTGCACCCTTTGATTGCACAGTAGTCAATTATTAGGGTGATCTCTCATAGTAATTATCAAGTTAAAAGGTGCTCTTCCCAATGTTGCAACCATCTCTAACACATAGCGTTCCAGAGTGCGTCGTGTCCACATGAGCACAAACGGGGTGTGAGGTGTAAGACGGGGATGGTCAGACCATAGATGCAGATAGCACTAGGTTGTCTTGAAGTCCTAGCAGAATCGTTCTGAGCTTGGTGCACGAAGCATCGAAAGATGAACAAGAGTCATATGGATATATGATCGGCAAAAGTTTGCCCACCGGTCAAAATTCTCGTCACTAGTGATGTCCACATGAATAGTTGAGAACTAGATTTGAATCTTGAATCACTCACTATCAATTATGAGAGTTATTGATTTGAGTGGGAGCGCAATTATGTATTAATTAAGTTTAATAAATAGGGAAAATTAATTATGAACAATGTTTATATAGTTGTAGAATTATGGCTCATGGCTTCACCTTTGTTGTTGAAATTGATTGACTGTTATTTATCTACTTTATGTTTGAGAGGATTGTCCTCTAAAAGTGCCAAGAAGGTTTTTACCCTACTGTGTGTTTACAATACTCTCTTGTTGATGCTATGGATGATGAGACTCGCATCCTTCGATCCAAAAGCTAGAATTGCATTGCGGTCTGCTTGCTTCCGAGAAAACCGAACTTCAAAATGTTTGGGATAGCTATGTGATATTATTGCAACTGACAATTGTTTTCAAAAACAAACAATGTGTTGACGATGAGAACTTATAGAGAAAGAACAAAACCGAAGGATGTAATGAGACTTACACACCTAGGGAAGTTCGGGGCACATGCCTGTAACATCCCAATATTCTAAATTTTGGAATGTTATATTAATTAAATAAATATGATTGTATGCTTGATTGTTTGTTTGAAAGTGAGTGGAATTTGAAAAAAAATCAAATGAGAGGGAATAAAATGACTTTCCCAATTTTTTCCCATTTTGAATCCCTATCTAATTTTAAGTTTGCATCTTGTCAAAAATACTCTGATAAAAAATATGAAAGGAGGAATATGACACTCCAAAAAAAATAGAGACAATGTTTGGCAATTTATTTGAAACTCAAATTCCCTTTCATTTTGGAGTTGTTGCAAAAATATATTTTTTACAAATTATTTCATTTCATCATGAAAATATGGTAATGTTTTTGAAAATCTTTTTCTGGAAATTTTGGTATATAATGTGTCTATATAAAATATTTTGTTTTTCTTTAGTTTATTGGTTTTCCTCGCTGTTAAAAGGCAGAAAACGTTTTTTATACGACCGGCCCAGCCAGCAGACCAAGGCCCATCCCAACGCTAGCGCTAGGGCTAGCGCACACGAGAGGAAGTCCCATGAGCCACCGCCAGCCCTCTATTTCACGATCTCTCTCTCCCTCGTTTTTTTCTTTCTTCTTGCTCCTCACGGAAGAAACAGAATAGAAGATTGCCATGCGCCCGTGACCGCGATCTCCGGAATCCGATCCCCGAAGCGGCCCCCTGCCTCAAGAATAAGTCCTATAAATACTTGTCTAGTCCCTCCCCCGATTCCCTTTGAAACCCACGCCCCAAACCCACCATATCACACGCCGTCTTTGTTCCGATCTCGGCCACCGAAGCTTTTTCATCAGACGAGTGCATCATCGGTGAGCCTCTTTGAGATCTCTCCCTCTGTTCTTGGGTTCCCCTCACCATTGCGCACCTCATTGACATATTTTCGGTACCCAAGTTCAACCAGAGCCACTGCCTCAAGCTTGCAACACCGCCGGAGTTCATCCAGAGCACGAGAGTTTACGGCGACGCCCGCTCGACCCCGACATCTTCTCGCATCACCATCAACAGAAAATTGGACGCCCTCACCTCTCTATGTCGCCTGGACATCACCGCCTAGGCTGTCGTCGACTGGAGCCGTCACCACGCCGAAGCCTTCTTCCATGCCTATGTTCTGCTCTTCTCTGTAAGTCACGCTAGCGTCTAGCTCGTTCAAAAAAAAGATTCCTAGATTGGTTTTTTTCCACATCGGTTTTCTTCGGTTAGGTCGAACCGGTACGCCGGTTTCCTTTGTTTGTATGCATGTTAGCGGTTCAGCTATACTACATTCGAGCGTAGCATAGTTACAGAACACACACCCCGTAGGCTAGTTACAGCCCACTACGTAGCTAGCGCATGATCTGCTTTTTTTCGTTTCTGTTTTTTTGTTTTAAATTCGGTTTTTTTATCTTTAGATCTACAACTCCGATTTTGATGATTCTTTTTGCTGCGGGTTCAAAAAAATCCCATCTATCCAGAGAAACCAACGAAAATTATGTTTGAACTTTTTAAATTTCACATTCAAACAAAATTTTCACAAACACTAGATTGGTAATAGCTTTTTGATTAATTCTTTTTGCTAGTGATCAGTTGATCTTTTGTCTAAACAGTAGGCTTTTGCAAATTAGTTTTTGTTTATTTCAAATTAGGATTTTAGGCAAAATAGTACTGTTTTACATAGTTTAGTGTTATTTTCTTCTCCCTTAGTATTTATTTGTTTTTAACTAAAACCCTTTTTGTCTTTTGACTAATTTAGTTTTGTTTCTGTTATTCAACAGTAGACAATTTTATTCTTATTTTAAAATTTTATTTTATTTAGTTTTGTATGAAAACTTGTTTAGGTCATAGTTAGTGTTTTATAAAAGCTTTTTATTTGTTTCTTTTTGCAAATAAAATTTTATGAAAAATACTTTCTGTTAACTTTGTTGTTTTACATTTTATTTTCTGTTAACTTGTTAGTTTAGTGTTTTAATTGCTGTTAAGTTTTTACTTACGGCAAAACTATGTTAGGTGTTTGTAGTAAAGTTGCAGACTTTCCTTAGTAGTTTTTTTGGTTTTACTTGAAGTTTATCTGGAGTTCATTTGAATTTATTATTGCGTTTTCTTAGTTGACTTATTTGTTATTTTTGAGTGCTAGAATTGTTTGCTTATATGAATGCTATGTATGTTAATATAGATTTTCACCGGAGTGACGAATAAGAGCAAGTTATTTTCGAGAGCGCTATTATCTTTGTCAACTTACCAGGCAAGTTCACTTTGACCATGTTTTTTTCATACCTATGTTTTATTTGCATGTAGTAGCACCCTTTCAATAATCCCTCTAGTAGTGATATTGATTTCTTGTAGTTGACTAGAATGCATGAGGTAGGAACCCATCACCCTGTTATGCCCGGGACGTTATTTATTTTAATGCTACGCTATAGTAGACGGGGTTGTATGAGTGCTCAGGAGTGGTGTGAGAATGGAGGACTCTACGTCAATGACCACAACTTCATGGTGGCATCGGCAAGGACTGCCTCTTTATGACCTCAAGACCTCAAGATTTTGAGACTCGAGACAAGAGTTCAATACACACTACTAGGTGAAGGACGGTTGACGGGCACCCTGGAGGAACCAGTGGATGGCCAAGATACATGGAGAAGCGCCATTACATCTTGCGGAAAGCTTCACCCAGACTCAAAGAGACGGAAGAATACTTCATGCCCGGAAGCGTACCTATGCAACCGCAAGTCGCTATGGACTCTGGCTTGCTTGACCCTAGTGGTGACTCTGGCTGGGACGGTGCTAGCAGATGTAGAACTACGGTAGGATTGGATGAGCACCAGACAGTGGTCAGAGGAACTCTTCGGAAGACCATGTTTCGGTCATCTTGTTCTCAAACACCCTGAAGTGCGAGAACATAAAAAGAGGGATCGAATCTTGCGGGTAAAGTGTACAAACCTCTGCAGAGGGTTAAAACCTAATCGATTAGTTGTGTCCCTGGTTATGGACAATTTGAGCCTCTGGACTTGGATCTATCTCGGAACTCTCAACACCAGACTGATAATTTAATTGTGGGCAACTTATGATGATTTGGGTGATGAGACATCGGTTGGCGGAACCATGTCATGATAGGAAATTCTGTAGTACAGACTCCTGATAGTCCTTTGATGTAGGGAAAAATAAAACCAACTTTTATGCAAAAACTCAGACCCAGAGCCACAAAGCCATATTGCATGTAGTATAGTTTATCGTATGTTTTTCTTACAGTGATCTTGCCGGTACATTCAATGTACTGACCTACACGGCTGCAACGTCTCATGTTGCAGATATGTTTCCTCCGACAAGTAAGAGTACGGTACAGGGTTACGGTCTACACTCAACCTACCGATGGCGTTGATGGTACTCCACACCCGATTGTTTGTTTCCGCTGAGACTTATGAGGTATATATCAGTTTTACGTTATTTATACATGTGATTGCACTTTGATATATACATTGATGTACTGTGTGTGCCAACATACCAATCTAGGGATGGCACAGATACACAGAGGCTTGACCGTCTGAGGTCGGGTCGCTACAGATATGGTATCCGAGCACATGTTGACTGTAGGACGTGACCCTAGAAAACTGGAAATCCCCTAGGACCGGAAATCTCTAAAACTTTATTTTCAAAAGAATTCAGCACTTCTCATCTTTTCTGATTTTATCAAATATCACCTCTTACCTCAAATAGTTAGAATAAACCCTTTCCCTTTTGACCACAAGGAGGATCAACTGAAGCCACTCCAAGAAAGACAAGATATCGGACAACCGATCACCTCTTCAGAGTAAAGAGGATTTCACCTTGATTAGAAGAGTTGAAGCTACAATAGTTGAAGACTCCGAAGACTCGAAGAATTTGAAGATTCCGAAGAATTATTTGACCCTTAGAAGACCAAACCCCTGTTATATACTTACATTAGATACGGCGATTTGTGAGTTGTCAATTGTTTGATGTTTTTCCGACAGCCACAAAAGAAAACTCGTTTCTTCAAAACTATTGTTGGTATTGTGTGTATCTCCCTCCACTCTTCTCTCGTATCTCATCCCAAAACCTTTGGATCCAATAGATGGTGAATGAAGAAGGACTAGTATTCTCTGGACAGATGACTCAACGGGAGGTAGAACTATGGATTTAGAATATGGAGGATCACTTTAGGAACAACTTGATTGGAAGCAAGTATGAGGTTCAATATGCTCTTCGGTACTTTACAAGAGGTGCTGTAACCTGGTGGAAAATGCATCACGCCATACAAGGATGCAACGGAGCAAGAACTTGGGAGGAATTCAAGAAGACTCTGTTAAGATCCCATCTCATTCGGAAGCACTGGGATAACCCGATGAAGAAACCTTGTGCCTGCAAGATTTGTGGAGAAATAGGACACACCAATGAAGAACACAAGGATGGATGCCCTCATTGTGACGGAAATCACCTAGTTGAAGAATGCCCAACTGGGCAGGTTACTTGTTTCCTGTGTGAAGGAACTACGCACTACCCTGCTCAATGTCAGATTTACCCCAAGGTACAAGAAATTAGCAAGTAGCGGAAGGAAGCCATGAAAGAAGCCCTTAGGGAAAGTTTAGAAGAACCCGTGATGGAGGAAGTTATTGAAGACCCTGATGGTGAAGGCCTAAACAGATTTTTCTCCCAAGCCTGCTACTCATGTGGAGAAGGACATTTTTCAGAGTATTGCACAAAGGAAAGCCAAGAGTATCTCAGAGACTTCCCGACAGCAGAAGTGAAGTTTGACCCTCAACAAATAGAAGCTCTGATCATTACAGAGAAATCCAGGAAGAGAAAACGAAGGCATCCTCAGAACAACCCAATTTCTGCAGAGAAGGACCTGAGTCATATCACTTGTTACAGATGCAAGGATTTAGGTCATTATGCTAGCATATGCCCAACAAGGAAACCAACAACCCAAGGAGCCAAGATAACCACCAGGAAGCCCCTGGATTTGTCTGAAGTCTTTTGTTTATGCTGCAAAGGAGTAGGAAATTTTCCCAAAGAATGTTCAGACCGAGGAAAGCTTGAGCAGAGTAGTTGAGATCTTGATATTGGAATAAAGCATATAATGAATGTGGAATACACTTTTATTTTTGGGGGTGTTGAGTTGAGTCATGAAATGGAAAATTGTAATAGCTCATGAAGTAATAAAAGTTGATGTGGTTGGAATCTCATGTGAAATGTTATGAGTTGTTGTTGATTGTGAGTGCCTCTCTCATTATCTCACCCAGACTTAAACCTTGAACCCATGGACAAGTTGATCCCAAACCTTTCCCAAACAAAAAAAAATCACATTTCACCAATACATACATTACCCTGAGTACCCCTTATATATTATACCTGTAGATGACAAGCCTGTACGAGTCTTTTCTCAAGGGCCCGGAAACGAACATGACCCTGACAAGTGATCATGATTACCCAAAGATCCTGAAGGACATGATGAAGCATATTCACCTTGAAGTAGATGCAGTCTACAAAGGCTACCCCTTCATGCAAAAGGGAGTGGAACTTTGGTATGTGGAGGTACACCTCCATCGTATGAAAGGAGTTTGCCCAAAGATGATGGGGCGGTACTTTTTCATCTCACATGTACCACAAGCAACTTTCTTCGATGCTGTTCGTGAAGCAGCCATGGAAGCCATACGCCAGATCAGAGAAATACTTGAAGCAAGACTCCGTTATACCCAGGAATACCTAAGAGAAGTGCATGTAGAGATGATGGAGATGAAGCTCAAGGCCACTACGATGAAACAGAAGATTGAAGATTTCAAGGCGCATGTCGCAGAATTCCAGTGGGACTGAAGAATCCTCAAGGAGGAAAAATGAATAAAGTTGGAAGTAATGCCTGACCATACCAAACCATGTGGATGGCAGCATTTGTAACAAAGTACTTTTTGGAATTCGGATTTACGAAAAATGGTTAAGGATGTAATAAAAGATTTGATATGAAAACAATATGATTTATGGATAAACTAGTGCATTTCATTTTATGTGTGGTAGTACTCCGTAAAGCCACAGGATCAATGAAGAAAGAAATGTGTTATTCATGACGGTCCATAGAAGGGAGCTGGACCAAATAAGTTGGAGTTTTGTATGATCGTCACCACAAGGGTATTGTAACACCCCCAGTGTCATGCTATAGTGACCTCACCCTAACGGTGCCAAGTCATCATGTTTAATTAAGCCAAATTGCCACTTGATAAAAATCAAAGCCATTTTAAAATTTAAAATAAAGCCAAATAAAATATTTCTTCAAACTGAAGAAAACTAAAATGTTTGAGATGTTGCAAGTATTCTCTAAGTAATTTTCATGTAGAAACCAACATCTTTTGAATTTTTAAAATGCCCTTAACCTATTTAAAATAGGGCTTGCAGCATTAAATATACGCACATGAATTTAAAAGTAAATTTGAACAGCTCGTTTTGGCCCCAAATTTTTGTGCCAGCCTAGAACATAGCCAAGTATTTTTCTGGTAAATATCACATCTAACAAAAATGAAATGGTGTCCAAATTAATTGCAAAGCAATAGCCTTTTTAATTACAGATAGATTAAAGAGAAAAGCACATACTATGCACCTAAAGCCTAGTGCTACAGTGTGAAGCCCAACACTTAATTGTACCAGGCCCAGCCCACCTAGCCGACCTTTTCTTCCACCTCGCGACAAGGCAGGAGGCAGAGGCGCCATGGCCGCCCACGGACGAGATGCCTCACGTGGCGTGCATCCCGTGGTCTGGTGCTAGGTTAATATCACCCCGAACCGCAGGGACAACCCTAGCCCTCTCTGTTCTTCCTCCCTGCGCCGCTTTCTTCCCCGCAAGGCACTGCCGAGCCGCCGTCACTGCATTCTCGTCGATCCCGCGGTCACTGCCCTCCCCGCGCCATGAGAAGATCACCAAGAGCCTCCCCATCCTCGTCTCCTTCGTCTAAGACTGTTGAATCAAGTCGGGCCGCGCCGTACACTTGGTGTGGAGCACAACTTCGTTGCGTACGTTGCTGGCATCCGGCATCGTTTGCCACGGCTCCGGTCCAACCCCGACCTCCCGAGCACGTCGTCGAGCATCTCAGTGAGCCACTCTTCCGAAACCCCCACTCCCTGTTATTGATTAGTCGCCGAAACCGCCGTCACCGAGCTCATATGAGACCCCACGTACGCGTACATGTGTGCGTGTTGTGTTGCACCTATGCCGCGGCTTAGCCGTTGCTTTGCTGCTACTCTGCTCGTAGCTATTGCCGCTGCCGCTGCTCTTGCTTTTGCCACTGCCTACTGCTGCTTCTACTGCCGCCACTCGCGCCGCCCACCTGCACTGTTGCCACCGGCACCCTGCCCGCGCTAGGCCCCGCATCCGGCCACGCCCGCCCATGTGTCCCCGCGTGCATTGCCCATGTCGGTCTGTGCCTCCGCGCTCGCTCGTGCTACCCCGGATCGCTGCTGTTGCTGCTGCACTACTTCTGCTTGCCGTTGCTGCTCCTACTAGTTAAACCGTTGTTCTGCTCTGTCTACTGCTGCTGCTTTTACTATAGCTAAGGCTAGCTTTTCTAAAATTACATTGATTAGCCCCCTATACAGTCTCAGAACAGCAACTAAACAAAGCTTATCATAGCTGAAATAAATATGTGCGGGTAGTGCACTTGACAGGGTTCAATTCTTCCCATTGGACCAAATCCAAAAGTTACCCAGATTAATTCCTATGAAAATGACAAATATCTATGTTCTGTTAACCGGAAGAACTGAAAAATAGATTCTGGAATTGACATCTAATAGCACTTTTCAAACAAATATTTGAGCTAGCAAATGGACACTAATGTAGATGGATCTGAGACTGTCATGTAGATCATAGTAGAGTGCCTAGATTTGATATAAGGCACTAATTCAAAGGATGTACAGAATGCTAGCTATAGCCTCTGCAAAACAACTAAGTGATGTTCAAAACTGAGGACTTAGCCAATTTTTAGGGATTCCAGAAAATGTTTAAAAACTTCGGAAAATTGTAGAAATTCATCCGTAGCTCGGATCGAAAAACTTTGTATAGGAAAGTTGCTCAGCACAATGAGACGAATCCGAATATGCAACTCATTCATCCGCCACACATCCCTAGCATAGCGAACACGCAACTTCCCCCCTCCGGTTCATCTGTCTGAAAATGCGAAACACCGGGGATACTTTCTCGGATGTTTCCCCTTTTCCGGTATCACCTAGTACCACGTTATGTCACCTCTAGCACCGCATATTGTCTTGTTATGCTTTGTGATGCTTTGATTGCTCTATTATTTATTGTGTTCCCCCTCCGTTACTTCTTTCCGGTAAACTCTGAGACCGCTGCCGGTATCCCTGTGATCGGCTACATCGGCGACGAACCCTTCTTGCCAAAGCAACCAGG
>NC_041390.1:197023308-197024354 GCF_002162155.2 Triticum dicoccoides | reverse complement strand
CTCTTCTCTCTACTGCTTGCATTAGAGTAGTGTAGCATGTTACTGCTTTTCGTTAATCCTATTCTGATGCATAGCCTGTCATTGTTGCTACAACTGTTGATACCTTACCTGCAATTCTAAATGCTTAGTAAAGGATGCTAGATTATCATCAGTGGCCCTACATTCTTGTCAGTCTGCCATGCTATAATATTGGTCCGTGATCATGTCGGGTGTTGATCACGGGTAAATACATACATATATACATACTATCACTACTAGGAAAAGGCCTACTAGTGGCGCACCAGTTTTGCCTACTGATGGCGCACTATTGGTGCGCCACTAGTACCACGCCACTAGTATTTTTTACTAATGGCGCACCTGTAGTGCGCCATTAGTATGCCTAGAGGTGCGCCATTACTATGTGACTTAGTAATGGCGCACCACATAGAAGTGCGCCATTAGTAATAAATTTTTTTCAAAAAAATATTTATAATTTTTTTTCAATTTTTTTTAGTTTTCAAAATAAAATTTTATTTTTTTTAATTTTTTCTTAATCTCGGGTAACTATGGCTTAATCTCAGGTCAATATGCTTAATCTCAGGTCAAATCGCACTCCATGGTCCCCAGCACCAGCTCACTTCACAGGCACTTGTTGATATATCTAGCATATCAATCCTATTAAACCTTGTTGATGTTTAGGACTTTATTCATGTTCATGAGTGTGATGAAATTTTGAAAAAAAATTCAAACTTCCGTTCATATTACGTATCATATTTTGAAAAAAAAATCCCAAAAAAATTAAAACTATTTTTTTCTGTTACTAGTGGCGCACCTAGCATACGGTGCGCCACTAGTAAGTTTGAATTTTTTTGAATTTTTTTGCCTCCAGATCTTAAAAGCCCCGTAACTTTTTTCCTGTTATGTTTTTGAGAATTTTGAAAATGTTTAACAGGGTTCATATAGAAAACTTTTTAATCCGAGTTCGTATGCAAAAGTTATGCCCATTTTACAAATTCCAGAGAGATTTTGCAAATAAAGTCGGAATTCATATTTGTAAATTTTCCCAA
>NC_041390.1:197011694-197022981 GCF_002162155.2 Triticum dicoccoides | reverse complement strand
GGGCCAAGTTAGTAATGGCGCGTCGTGGGAGTGGTGCGCCATTACTAGTTGAACTAGTAATGACGCACCACTCCCACGGTGCGCCATTACTAGTTTTCAAAAAATATAAAATAATTTGAAAAAAAATTACTAGTGGCGCACCGTGGATGTGATGCGTCATTACTAGTTCTGAAAAAATATAAAAAAATGAAAAAAAATTGAATTTTTTTTACTAATGGCGCACCGTGGATGTGGTGCGCCAGTACTAGTTTAACTAGTAATGGCGCACCACTCCCACAGTGTGATTGAAAACATTTTACTAATGGAGCACCGTGGATGTGGTGCGCCATTACTAGTTTAACTAGTAATGGCGCACCACTCCCACGATGCGCCATTACTAGTTTTGAAAAAAATTAAAAAAAATCTTGTTACTAATGGCGCACCGTGGATGTGGTGCGCCATTAGTATTTGGACACTAATGGCGCACCAACACATGGAGCGTCATTAGTATATAGTAGTGGTGCACCACATGTCTGGTGTGCCATTAGTGTCAATTTCATCTATAGCCCTTTTCCTAGTAGTGTATACGGGTGGTGGCTAAAGTCGGGTCAGCCCGTTGAGTACCCGCAAGTGATTCTGATGTGGAGGCTGAAGGGGCAGGTGGCTCCATCCAGGTAGTGGTGGGCCTGAGTTCCCGACGGCCCCCGACTGTTACTTTGAGGCGGAGCGACAGGGCAGGTTGAGATCACCTAGGAGAGAGGTGGGCCTGGCCCTGGTCGGCGTCCGTGGTTAATTCAAAATAACACGCTTAACGAGATCTTGGTATTTGATTCGAGTCTGGCTACTGGCCTATACGCACTAACCAACTACGTGGGGACAGTTATGGGCACTCGACGTCGTGGTATCAGCCGAAGCCTTCGTGACGTCAGCGACTGAGCGGCGCGCACTGGGTTGGACCACGTAACGCAACTTCCTTTGTAATGGAGGTTGCTAGGTCTGCTCACCGGCCGCGTACGCAACGTGCAGGTGTGCAATGGGCGATGCGCCCAGACCCCTGCGCCATAGAATTTAGACTGGCGTGCTGACCTCTCTGTTGTGCCTAGGTAGGGTTGCGACGTGTTGATCTTCCGAGGCCGGGCATTACCCGGGAAAGTGTGTCCGGCCAAAGGGGATCGAGTGTGTTGGGAAATGTGGTGCACCCCTGCAGGGAAGTTTATCTATTCGAATAGCCGTGTCCCTCGGTAAAAGGATGACCCGGAGTTGTACCTTGACCTTATGACAACTAGAACCAGATACTTAATAAAACACACCCTTCCAAGTGCCAGATACAACCCGGTGATCGCTCTCTCATAGGGCGACGAGGAGAGGATCGTCAGGTAGTATTATGCTATGCGATGATACTTGGTTAACTTACCATCTACTCTCATTTGCTGCTTCAAGATGGAGGTTTCCATAAGCGTAGTCTTTGATAGGACTAGCTATCCCCTGCTTATTCTAGCATTCTGCAGTTCAGTCCACACATACTACCCAATTCATTGATACCAATGCATATGTAGTGTAGATCTTTGCTTGCGGGTAGTTTGGATGAGTACTTGATACTTCTCCGTCGTATCTATAATTTTTGATTGTTCCATGCCAATATTCTACAACTTTCATATACTTTTGGCAACTTTTTATACTATTTTTGGGAATAACATATTGATCCAGTGCCCAGTGCCAGTTCCTGTTTGTTGCATATTTTTTGTTTCGTAGAATATCCATATCAAATGGAGTCCAAACATAACAAAAACCGACGGAGATTTTTTTGGAATATATATGATTTTTGGGAAGAAGAATCCACGCGAGATGATGCTCGAGGGGCCCACGAGGTAGGGGGGCGCCCCAGGGTGTCAGGCGCGCCCCTGACCCTCGTGGCCACCCCGTAAGGCGGTTGGTGCCCTTCTTTCTCCGCAAGAAAGCTAATTTCCGGATAGAGATCGTGTCAAAATTTCAGCCCAATCGGAGAACGGATCTCCGGGAATATAAGAAACGGTGAAAGGGAAGAATCTGAGAACGCAGAAACAGAGAGAGACAAATCCAATCTCGGAGGGGCTCTCGCCCCTCCCGTGCCATGGAGGCCATGGACCCGAGGGGAAACCCTTCTCCCATCTAGGGAGGAGGTCAAGGAAGAAGAAGAAGGAGGGGGGCTCTCTCCCCCTCGCTTCCGGTGGCACCGGAGTGCCGCCGGGGGCCATCATCATCACCGCGATCTACACCAACACCTCTGCCATCTTCACCAACATCTCTATCACCTTCCCCCTCTATCTATAGCGGTCCACTCTCCCGCAACCCGCTATACCCTCTACTTGAACATGGTGCTTTATGCTTCATATTATTATCCAATGATGTGTTGCCATCCTATGATGTCTGAGTAGATTTTCGTTGTCCTATCGGTGGTTGATGAATTGCTATGATTGATTTAATTTGCTTGTGGTTATGTTGTTGTCCTTTGGTGCCCATCATATGAGCACGCGCGTGGATCACACCAAAGGGTTAGTTGTATGTTGATAGGACTATGTATTGGAGGGCAAGAGTGACAGAAGCTTCAAACTAGCATAGAAATTGATGCATACGGAATTGAAGGGGGACCAATATATCTTAATGCTATGGTTGGGTTTTACCTTAATGAACATTAGTAGTTGCGGATGCTTGCTAATAGTTCCAATCATAAGTGAATAGAATTCCATGTCAGGGATGACATGCTAGCAGTGGCCTCTCCCACATAATACTTGCTATTGGTCTAGTCAAGTAGTCAATTGCTTAGGGGCAATTTCGCAACTCCTATCACCACTTTTCCACACTCGCTATATTTACTTTATTGTTTCTTTATCTAAACAGCCCCGACTTTTTATTTATGCACTCTTTATTATCTTGCAAACCTATCTAACAACACCTACAAAGTACTTCTAGTTTCATACTTGTTCTAGGTAAAGCGAACGTCAAGCGTGCATAGAGTTGTATCGGTGGTCGATAGAACTTGAGGGAATATTTGTTATACCTTTAGCTCCTCGTTGGGTTTGACACTCTTACTTATCGAAAGAGGCTACAATTGATCCCCTATACTTGTGGGTTATCAAGACCTTTTTCTAGCGCCGTTGCTGGGGAGCAATAGCATGGGGTGAATATTCTTGTGTGTGCTTGTTTGCTTTATCACTAAGTAATTTTATTTGGTGTTCTTAGTTGTTTTATATCTTTAGTTATGGGTAGGAAACGCAAAATACCAAAAAAATTAGTTGTACCTACTGAACCAATGGTTGAAGAACCACTCAAAATCTATCACACTGCTGAAGCTTTTTACTTGGATCATCTTCAATCCCTTTGTGCTCGTGCCGAAACCGCAGCTAGCTTAGTTGAGGGCAAATCTTTAGATGAGCGTGTTTGTTATGTGCGACACGGTATATCTGAAAAAGGGAAACTATTATGGAGTCAAATTCAACGTTTGCATTGCTATGCCTGGAATTTATGTGAATTATATGATTTTACTTGTTGTTCTGAAAACCCTAAGAAACACCTTCCCTACCAATGTGAGTTTATTGATAATGGAATCTTATGTTCTTATGCTAAAGGTGTTTATAGTTACTACAAATTGAAGAATTTGTTGCTTTTGAGGGTGCTTATGAAATTGCTCCTTTGATTGAAAAGTATGATGCTACTTTTCAAAAATCTGAAAAATTGCTATACTTAAATATTTCTATGATAATTATGCTTCTAATACCTATGTTAAACAATATATTGAGGAATACTCCGCTGCCCAAGAAGAGACTAATATTTTGCAGGAGTCTATGGAAGAAGAAATTTATGAAACTGTGAGCTCATTGGATGAAAAAGATGAGGAAGAGAGCGAGGTACAAAAGGAGGAAGAGTGGATTGATCACCCGTGCCCACCTCCTGATGAGAGTAACTCTTCAACTCATACATTGTTTAATTCCCCTTCGTGCTTACCGAAGGATGATTGCTATGATGACTATTATGATCCCATTGATTCTTTTGAAATATCCCTTTTGATGATGCTTGCTATGCTTGTGGCCAAGATGCCAATATGAATGTACTTATGGAGATGAACTTGCTATAGTTCCTTATGTTAAACATGAAATTGTTGCTATTGCACCCACGCATGATAGTCCTATTATCTTTTTGAATTCTCCCAACTACACTATATCGGAGAAGTTTGCCCTTATTAAGGATTATATTGATGGGTTGCCTTTTACTGTTACACATGATGATTTTAATGAATATAATATGCATGTTCTTGCTGCTCCTACTTGCAATTATTATGAGAGAGGAACTATATCTCCACCTCTCTATGCTTCCCACATGATAAAATTGCAAGAAACTGTTTATACTATGCATTGGCCTTTACTAGGTGTGCATGAATTGTTCTTTTATGACATGCCGATGCATAGGAAGAGAGTTAGACTTCGTCATTGCTTGATATATGTTGCTTTGTGCTCACTACTAAATTACAAATCATTGTTAATTAAAATTGGCTTTGATATACCTTGGGATCCGGGTGGATTCACTACTTGAGCACTATATCCCTAGCTTAATGGCTTTAAAGAAAGCGCTGCCAGGGAGACAACCTAGAAGTTTTAGAGAGTCATTTATTTCTGTTGAGTGCTTTCATATAGTTTAAAAACAACAAAAATAAAGAGGGGAACCCAAAACTTTTCAAAAAGGAAAGTGAAAGTGAGAAAGACAACCACTGATAAAGTGGGAGAGCTCCTTGAACTTTGTTCATGCTCACGGCAACTTTGTGAATCTTTATTACAGAAACTTTTCAACAAAAATAATTATCCCTTGTACAATTCCATTGTATTATAAAATAATGTGCCAAGGTTTGCCTTTAGGATGTTTACGATGCTTGTTGGTTTGTGCGGTGCAGGACAGAAACTTTGTCTGTAGTGCGCGATTTTACATTTTTATCTGGAATGTCAAATGGTTATGATTCTTTTTGCACTGTCTTCCTATACAAAGTTTTTATTTTTCCTAATTTTGGCAGAATTTTTCAAGTATCATAAGTATGGTGAATGTTCAGGTTATTACAGACTGTTCTGTTTTAGACAGATTCTGTTTTTGATGCATAGTTTGCTTGTTTTCATGAAACTATCGATTCATATCAGTGGATTAAGCCATGAAAAAGTTATATTACAGTAGACACAATGCAAAAAAATATGAATTGGTTTGCCACAGTACTTAGTGTAGTGATTTGCTTTATTATACTAACGGACCTTACCGAGTTTTCTGTTGAAGTTTTGTGTGGATGAAGTGTTCGATGATCGAGAAGGTCTCGATGTGAGAAGAAGGAAGAGAGGCAAGAGCTCAAGCTTGGGGATGCCAGAGGCACCCCAAGCAAATATTCAAGGACACTCAAGCGTCTAAGCTTGGGGATGCTGGGAAGGCATCCCCTCTTTCTTCAACAAGTATCGGTATGTTTTCGGATTCGTTTCGTTCATGCGATATGTGCAATCTTGGAGCGTCTTTTGCATTTGGTTATCATTTTTCTTTTATGCACCATGCTGGTATGAGATAGTCCTTGGTTGATTTATAGAATGCTCTATGCACTTCACTTATATCTTTTGAGTATGGCTTTATAGAATGCTTTATGTGCTTCACTTATATCATTTGAAGTTTGGATTGCCTGTTTCTCTTTTCATAGACAACCGCCATTTGTAGAATGCTCTTCTGCTTCACTTATATTTGTTAGAGCACGGGCATATCTTTTGTAGAAAGAATTAAACTCTCTTGCTTCACTTATATCTATTTAGAGAGATGACAGGAACTAGTCATTCACATGGTTAGTCATAAAATCCTACATAAACTTGTAGATCGCTGAATATGATATGTTTGATTCCTTGCAATAGTTTTGCGATATAAAGATGGTGATATTAGAGTCGTGCTAGTTGAGTAATTGTGAAATTGAGAAATACTTGTGTTAAGGTTTGCAAGTCCCGTAGCATGCACGTATGGTGAACCGTTATATAACGAAGTCGGAGCATGAGGTGTTTATTGATTGTGTTCCTTATGAGTGGCGGTCGGGGACGAGCGATGGTCTTTTCCTACCAATCTATCCCCCTAGGAGCATGCGTGTAGTACTTTGTTTCGATGACTAATAGATTTTTGCAATAAGTATGTGAGTTCTTTATGAGTAATGTTGAGTCCATGGATTATACGCACTCTCTCCCTTCCATCATTGCTAGCCTCTTCGGTACCGTGCATTGCCCTTTCTCACCTCGAGAGTTGGTGCAAACTTAGCCGGTGCATCCAAACCCCGTGATACGATACGCTCTATCACACATAAACCTCCTTATATCTTCCTCAAAACAGCCACCATACCTACCTATCATGGCATTTCCATAGCCATTCCGAGATATATTGCCATGCAACTTTCATCATCATATACATGACTTGAGCATTCATTGTCATATTGCTTTGCATGGTCGTAAGATAACTAGCATGATGTTTTCATGGCTTGTCTGTTCTTTGATGTCATTGCTATGCTAGATCATTGCACATCCCGGTACACCACCAGAGGCATTCATATAGAGTCATATCTTTGTTCTAGATATCGAGTTGTAATATTGAGTTGTAAGTAAATAAAAGTGTGATGATCATCATTATTAGAGCATTGCCCCAGTGAGGAAAGGATGATGGAGACTATGATTCCCCCATAAGTCGGGATGAGACTCCGGACTTTACAAAAAATAAAAGAGGCCAAAGAAGCCCAAATAAAAAAGAGGCCAAAGAAGCCCACCAAAAAAATAAAAAAAACACAAAAAAATAAAAAAATAAAAAAACAAAAAAACAAAAAAATGAGAGAAAAAGAGAGAAGGGGCAGTGCTACTATCCTTTTTCCACACTTATGCTTCAAAGTAGCATCATGTTCTTCATATAGAGAGTCTCTTGAGTTATCACTTTCATATACTAGTGGGAATTTTCATTATAGAACTTGGCTTGTATATTCCGATGATGGGCTTCCTCAAATGCCTGAGGTCTTCATGAGCAAGCAAGATGGATGCACACCCACTTAGTTTCAGTTGGAGCTTTCATACACTTATAGCTCTAGTGCATCCATTGCATGGCAATCCCTACTCACTCACATTGATATCTATTGATGGGCATCTCCATAGCCCGTTGATATGCCTAGTTGATGTGAGACTATCTTCTCCTTTTTGTCTTCTCCACCATCATATTCTATTCCACCTACAGTGCTATGTCCATGGCTCACACTCATGTATTGCGTGAAAGTTGAAAAGGTTTGAGAACGTCAAAAGTATAAAACAATTACTTGGCTTGTCATCGGGGTTGTGCATGATCTGAATATTTTGTGTGGTGAAGATGGAGCATAGCCTGACTATATGATTTTGTAGGGATAACTTTCTTTGGCCATGTTATTTTGAAAAGACATGATTGCTTTATTAGTAGGCTTGAATTATTACTGTTTTTATGTCAAATGATAGACTATTGCTTTGAATCACTCGTGTCTTAAAATTCATGCCATGATTAGATATGTGATCAAGATTATGCTAGGTAGCATTCCACATCAAAAATTATCTTTTTTATCATTTACCTACTCGAGGACGAGCAGGAATTAAGCTTGGGGATGCTGATACGTCCCCATCGTATCTATAATTTTTTATTGTTCCATGCCAATATTCTACAACTTTCATATACTTTTGGCAACTTTATATACTATTTTGGGACTAACATATTGATCCAGTGCCCAGTGCCAGTTCCTGTTTGTTGCATGTTTTTTGTTTCACAGAATATCCATATCAAACGGAGTGCAAACGGAATAAAAACTGACAGAGATTTTTTTTGGAATATATATGATTTTTGGGAAGAAGAATCCACGCGAGATGATGCTCGAGGGGCCCACGAGGTAGGGGGCGCGCCCCAGGTTGTCAGGCGCGCCCCTGACCCTCGTGGCCACCCCGTAAGGCGGTTGGTGCCCTTCCTTCGCCGCAAGAAAACTAATTTCCGGATAGAGATCGTGTCAAAATTTCAGCCCAATCGGAGTTACGGATCTCCGGGAATATAAGAAACGGTGAAAGGGAAGAATGTGAGAACGCAGAAACAGAGAGAGACAGAGAGACATATCCAATCTCGGAGGGGCTCTCGCCCCTCCCGTGCCATGGAGGCCATGGAACAGAGGGGAAACCCTTCTCCCATCTAGGGAGGAGGTCAAGGAAGAAGAAGAAGGAGGGGGGCTCTCTCCCCCTCGCTTCTGGTGGCACCGGAGTGCCGCCGGGGGCCATCATCATCACCGCGATCTACACCAACACCTCCGCCATCTTCACCAACATCTCCATCACCTTCCCCCCTCTATCTACAGTGGTCCACTCTCCCGCAACCTGTTGTACCCTCTACTTGAACATGGTGCTTTATGCTTCATATTTTTATCCAATGATGTCCGAGTAGATTTTCGTTGTCCTATCGGTGGTTGATGAATTGCTATGATTGATTTAATTTGCTTGTGGTTATGTTGCTGTCCTTTGGTGCCCATCATATGAGCGCGCGCGTGGATCACACCATAGGGTTAGTTGTATGTTGATAGGACTATGTATTGGAGGGCAAGAGTGACAGAAGCTTCAACCTAGCATAGAAATTGATGCATACGGGATTGAAGGGGGACCAATATATCTTAATGCTTTGGTTGGGTTTTACCTTAATGCACATTAGTAGTTGCCGATGCTTGCTAATAGTTCTAATCATAAGTGCATAGAATTCCAAGTCAGGTATGACATGCTAGTAGTAGCCTCTCCCACATAATACTTGCTATCGGTCTAGTAAAGTAGTCAATTGCTTAGGGGCAATTTCGCAACTCCTATCACCACTTTTCCACACTCGCTATATTTACTTTATTGTTTCTTTATCTAAACAGCCCCTACTTTTTATTTACGTACTCTTTATTATCTTGCAAACCTATCCAACAACACCTACAAAGTACTTCTAGTTTCATACTTGTTCTAGGTAAAGTGAACGTCAAGCGTGCATAGAGTTGTATCGATGGTCGATAGAACTTGAGGGAATATTTGTTCTACCTTTAGCTCCTTGTTGGGTTCGACACTCTTACTTATCGAAAGAGGATACAATTGATCCCCTATACTTGTGGGTTATCAGTACTCACGGTTGCTTTGCTCCCTCTTTTCCCCCTTTCCTTTCTTCTTGGATGTCGCAACCAGATGATGGAGTCCAGGCGCCAGAGGATCCCGAGGATGTTTCTACGTGGAGTTCGGCTTCAAGGAGTAGTTAGGAAGTCCCGGGTAAGAGGCCTCACCTTTTCGATTGTTGCTACTTTTGTGCTAGCCTTCTTAAGGCAAACTTGTTTAACTTATGTCTGTACTCAGATATTGTTGCTTCCGCTGACTCGTCTATGATCGAGCTCTTGTATTCGAGCCCTCAAGGCCCCTGGCTTGTAATATGAAGCTTGTATTATTTTAATTTGTGTCTAGAGTTGTGTTGTGATATCTTCCCGTGAGTCCTTGATATTGATTGTACACATTTGCGTGTATGATTAGTGTACGGTCAAATCGGGGACGTCACAGGTATGAAGGAAGAAGTACTATTGGATTTAAAGGAGATGTAATGTTGGAATATGGAATGATAATCCTCGGAAGGATGAGTTAAACTTGTACAAGAGTTGAAGTGGGCCATAACCCACAGGCCCAGGAGTTAATAAGAAGCGAGCACACTCTAGCTGAAGGAAGATATTTCGGAAGAAAACTCTGAGTTAATCAGCCGACATTTTTAGGAGGATACAAAAACCCGAGGGTTGTGAAGACACGTTAGATGTCTTGTTCAGCTTGCAGAAACAACGGATTTATCCGAACTCAGTTCGTCGACAAGAGAAATTCTGCAATGCTTGTGAGTATGCCCATGTGTTAGAATACGTGATTCGATGTCTACATATGTAGTAATGGTTCAAGTACGGGATGGATTGGCCCCCATACCGGAGACTTCTATCATGAACTATCATATGTTGATGGAAATCAGAGAGCCTTGAAAACCTTAGAAGAGTGTCGACACGTCAAGCCATAAAACCATAGAATGGTAGGACGATGGAACCCTTTACAGGCAACGATGCCAATCGTAGGATATACGGTGAGATTCAACCAAACCCATTTTCTGCAGGAGAAACCATACATGGTTGACCACCATGAGAATTTTGATAGTTATTTAGTATTGGCGACAGACCAGTCAGCTAAGAAGACCCAATCTCGGAAGAACCTCACCAGGATGAAAGGAAACGTGTTTGAGGAAAAGGTTATGCCCTTACCGAAAGAGCACCAGTGAAAGAATTATTCCGGGGAATATGAGAAGGCCGACGCTGTCAACCCAAATGATGGACTACATGAATTTTGTCAGAACCATAGCCTTGCTTTTAAGTGTGGTAGCACCCTAGACCTCTCTGGTCGATGGACTTGCTGGAAGACCCCCAAACCCTAACCTTTTCTTACTAGCCTCTTTGAATCTCAAGGACGAGATTCATTTTAAGTGTGGTAGGTTTGTAACATCCCAATATTCTAAATTTTGGAATGTTATATAATTAAATAAATATGATTGTATGCTTGATTGTTAGTTTGAAAGTGAGTGGAATTTGAAAAAAAATCAAATGAGAGGGAATAAAATGACTTTCCCAATTTTTCCATTTTGAATCCCTATCTAATTTTAAGTTTGCATCTTGTCAAAAATACTCTGATAAAAAAATATGAGAGGCGGAATATGACACTCCAAAAAAATCAGAGACAATGTTTGACAATTTATTTGAAACTCAAATTCCCTTTCATTTTGGATTTGTTGCAAAAATATATTTTTAACAAATTATTTCATTTCGTCATGAAAATATGTTCATGTTTTAGAAAATCTTTTTCTGAAAATTTTGGTATATAATGTGTCTATATAAAATATTTTGTTTTTCTTCAGTTTATTGGTTTTCCTCGCTGTTAAAAGGCAGAAAATGTTTTTTATACGACCGGCCCAGCCAGCAGGCCGAGGCCTAGCCCAACGCTAGCGCTAGGGCTAGCGCACCCGAGAGGAAGTGCCGGGGTTGCTGATCCACGGGCACCTATGGGACCGGAGGACCGGGTCCCTTTCGGTTCGGCGGGGGCGGAGGTCGCGCAAAGAGCAGATCGAGGCGGAGCACGCGAGCGATTTACCCAGGTTCGGGCCGCACGGATGCGTAAAACCCTACTCCTGCTTTGTGGATTTGTATTGATTTCTAGCTCGGGTGCGCGGAGTGCTACAGTACACACCGGCGGCTGGCAGGACC
>NC_041390.1:196942530-197011036 GCF_002162155.2 Triticum dicoccoides | reverse complement strand
TTCTTTTATATGCTCAAGGGGTTACCGACATGGCAAGGGAGGTAAAGGGCAAAAATGGAAAGGTGCTGTGGTAGGTACAACTACCTGCTACAGTGTTATCATACCTAACCCTGGCGGCAGGGGACAAGGGCATTAATTGCCCATCTGTGTCGCCTAAACAGTACCAGAAGGGACCGCTAGGGACGCCACCATTTGCCACGATGGTTATCTTGTGAGCGCCTGCTTGCCACCTCGCACCCCTAGCTGCACGGCCTCCTGCCACGTGTGCTTGGGAGGGTCCCAGGGCGACACGTTGGCAGGTGTGCTGGAGCGCAGGCACGAAGTGGGGGTTTCCCGCGGCAAGCTCCTTGCCGCGGTCGTCGTCTTGTCGTATTCGGGAGCTTGTCGCTCACCGGGCCTTGCCGGACCGCGTGGCGTGCCGCGGCAAGTTCCTTGAGATGCCTTGAGTGGCCTTCCCGGCAAGCTCCTCTTGCCGGGGTCTTGTCTTCTTCCCGGCCAGCTTCTCTTGCCGGGGTCTCGGTTGGCCTTCCCGGCAAGCTCCTCTTGCCGGGGCCTTGGCTTGAGTACTTTGTTCTTGAATGGTCTTCAAAGTTGCCGCGGAGGGTCTTGGCGGCCACCGCGGCGAGCCTTGCCGCGGGATGCTGCGACTGCCCGTGCACAAGTTCGGGATACTAGGGTACCCCTACTCTAGTACACCGACAGGAGCCCCCGGGCCTGGGCCAGACACGGTGCCGAGCGCTGTTGGGCCAGGCCCAAAACAGTGCATGGGCACGCGCGGCCTAGGTCACGCCGCATATCTCTCTGCTTCCACCGCGCATGCGCAGAACGGCACGCGTCAAACGCGGCGTCGTGGGTGACGTGGGCGGCGTGCGCGGGGCTAAGCCTCGCGAGCATGCGTCAAGCCATGATGAAGGGGACGGTTCACGCCATCCTACCTAAATGGAGGTAGGCGTGTGGGCGTGGTGCATTTACTAGACGGGGCCGGTGCGCGGTTTTCGAGGCGTCCACTCCCCGCGATCACGGGATGGGGCGAGGCCGCCTCATCCGTCGTCTCGGTTCTGCATCCCCGCCACGCGGCTCCCATGCGCTTGGGGTCGCGGATGGTGGAAGTGGGAATCCGGGCCGTCGCGAGCAGAGGCAGCGGGTTGGCCCCGACTCCCTGCTCTGCCCGTGCCTTGATTCGCTGAGCGGGGCGGCCGAGCCCCCACCTCGCTCCTTTATAAAGAGCGGGAGGGGAGCACAGAAGCCCGCACTCTCTCATCTCCTCCTTTCTTCAGCTTCTGCTCCCCTTTCTCTCATTCGCCATGGAGAAAGGGAACCCAGGCCCTTCATCGGTGGCGGCGAGGGTCGCCGCCAGACAGCGCACCTCTCCCTCTCCCGCGCTCGTGGTGGCAGAGCCAGCCATAAGGGGAAGAGGGAGGGGGCGAGGTCGCGGACGAGGTCGAGGACGAGGTCGAGGCGCTCGGGGAAGAGGCGGACGGGGCGGCGTGCCAGCCTCGCCTCCGCCGGCGGCTCCTCCCCCCACGGCGGTCCATATAGGGGACGACCCTTACGAGTTCTTCGTCAAGCTGCGCCGGGCGCCTCGTCGTCGCCTCCGGCTTCCAGCTTCGTTTGCGAGCGCGATGGAGTTGGACCCGCCCGAGACACTGAGACTGCACATGAGGGGCTGGGGGATCAGCGGCACGCGAGTCCGCGTTGTATTCCCAGCCCCTAATGTGATGTATCTTGATCGAGGGTGGAAGACGTTCGCCCGTATCCACAGCCTGATGGAGGGGTTTACCCTCCATTTTAAGTTGATGGAGGGCGATCTCCTCTCCGTCAAGGTCTTCGGGTGCTTCGGCACTCGGGCGAAGTGTTGCGTGGACAGCTCCTCCGATAGTGAAGGCTCCCCCTCGAGCGAGAGTGACGAGGAGGAGAGCGACAGCGATGATGAGGGTAGCGGGCAGCGGGATGGCGGGTCCGACTAGGTGTCGGGCGCCGCTTTGCGCGGCACCGGCGACCCCATCATCCGTGTCGCCGGCTCCTTGAACTCCCCGGGGCCGTCTCCTTGGGCGGCTGGCGTAGGGAGGCTGCGGAAGGGGAAGAGGGCTGGCGGCAAGGCCGTCAGGTCGGAGTACGAGGGTGTGGTGCCCTCGACAGCGTGCTGACGTCCTGCCGCCCCGTCAAGCCCTGCTTCCGGCGCCGCCATCACCGTCCAGCCTTCGGACGGCCCCCGGGATGTTCTCTTGGTGTCTTCTGGCACCCGTAGCTCGCCTAGGCGCCCCTTTTGCCCTTTTCGCCTCCTTGACCTACCTCCTGAAGAGAGGGTCAAGAAAGGGATTACGGGCATCTTATCTTTTTAATTTGTAAGCCTTCGGGCCTTAGCTGCATCTAAAACTTGTAATCCTCTCTTTCATGTTTTTCATCCTCTATGGACTGTACCTGAGTGGGATGTTTTTTAATGAAAAGGGGATGTTTGCCGGGTTATTTGTCTCGCGGGTTGAACCCACGCCAAGGAGCAAATCCTCGGTATCCCTCGGACAGACAGTTCGTCTCCTGGCAGCAGGCCCTGCCGCCTTCCCACGTCGCTCGACCTTTCTCACGCCTTTGACCGAGGCGGGAACGAGGTGGGTGCAGCCTCCTCGTTTCATCCCTTTGCTGCCGCGACTACGACCAAACTTGGCCCCGGGAACGAGTCCCAGGGCCTAGAGTTGAGGGAGCACGGCAGTTTTCGGGAAAAAAACGCGGTTTCGCATTCCCCAATCCATAAGAGGATGCATGATGAGGGATGAAAGACTTATCTGATATTGCAGCCCCCGGCAACTCTGGCTTGCCGGGGATGAATCTTGGCACTCGCAGCCCCCAGCAACACTGGCTTGCCGGGGCCCAGGTGTCGGCGCGCCCTTCTTCTCCTTTTCGTCCTCGAGCAGTCTGGCCAGGATATGCGAGCCCTGCGAACGAAGGAAAAGCAAAGGGACGGACACTCGACCTCTAAGCTAGGGGTTAGCCGCTGTTAGGCACTATCAACCTTAACCAAGGATGAGACTCGACCTAGCATGCATGCTCTAACCCCGGGGTGTCAGCGCTTCATTTACTTGTGCTCAGGGTCTACGCCTGGCTCTGTACAAAGGATTACATGCAACAGCGGCAAGACTTGTACAGAAGGGTGGTTGCCGGACAGGGTCCGACAACCGCGCCTTACGGGTAAAACTTACGAAGATGCTCGATGTTCCAGGAGTTGCTCACTGGTACGCCATCTTTGGTCTCAAGGCGGACAGTGCCGGGCCTTGTGACTCGCTTCACCCGGTAAGGGCCTTCCCACTTCGGCGTCAACTTGTTGGAATTCTTGGCGGACTGAACGCGCCGAAGAACAAGGTCGCCTTCCTCGAGACTCCTGGCATTGACTCTGCGACTATGGTAGCGGCGCGGAGCTTGCTGGTAGCGAGCAGCTCGCACAGCAGCCTGGAGACGGTCTTCCTCAAGGAGCAGCGCGTCATCTTGTCGCAGCCGCTCTTGCTCGAGCTCATCATAAGCGAGCACTCGAGGTGACCCGTATACGAGTTCCGTGGGGGTAACTGCCTCTGCTCCATAGACTAGAGCAAAGGGTGTCTGTCCAGTGGCTCGATTTGGCGTCGTTCTGATTGACCAAAGAGCCACCGGTAGCTCCTCGATCCAGTTTCTTCCGCACTTGTGCAGCCTGTCGAAAGTTCTGGTCTTGAGCCCGCGCAGCACTTCAGCATTTGCCCTCTCCGCTTGACCGTTGCTTCTCGGGTGAGCAACAAAAGCGAAGCAGATCTGGGCGCCAAGATCTTGGACGTATTGCATGAAGGTGCGGCTCGTGAATTGTGTGCCGTTGTCGGTGATTATCCTGTTAGGGATCCCGAAGCGGCAAACAATCGACCTGAAGAACTTGATGGTTGACTGTGCGGTCACCTTCCTCACTGGTTCCGCTTCCGGCCACTTTGTGAACTTGTCGATTGTGACGTACAAGTACTCAAAGCCCCCGACAGCTCGGGGAAAGGGGCCGAGGATGTCGAGCCCCCAGACCGAAAACGGCCAGGATAAAGGGATCGTCTGGAGAGCTTGAGCTGGCTGGTGTATCTGCTTGGAATGGAACTGGCACGCTTCACACTTGGTTACTTGTGCAGTTGCATCCTGGAGGGCTGTTGGCCAGAAGAAACCTTGCCGGAATGCTTTGCCGACAAGTGCTCTTGCGCCAATGTGGTGACCACATATGCCTCCGTGTATCTCTGCCAACAACTTTTGTCCGTCTTCCCGGTGAATGCACTTCAATTTCACACCGTTGAGTCTTCTTCTGTACAGTGTCTTGTCAACAAACTGGTACATACTTGACTGCCGGGCTACTCTTTCCGCTTCTTCTTGCTCTTCGGGAAGTTCTCCTGTCTGAAGGAAACGGACAATCTGCTGCGCCCATGTTGGAGCTTGTGGCTCGACAACAAGGACTAAAGGCAAATCTGCCGCTGCGGAAACATCCGCTTCTACGGCAAGAACCTGTGGCTCTGCCGGAGCTTGACGTTCCCCGACAAGCTTGCCGGAGCAAAACTCATCGGGAGCTTCTGCTTCAACGGACCAAACCCTGGGGCTTGCCGGAGCATCTTGCTCCTCAGCGTTCTCGGTGTTGTTCTCAGCTGCTGCGGGAACGTCCGCTTCTACGGCGAGGAACTGCACCTCTGCCGGAGCTTGACGTTCCCCGACTGCCGGAGCAAAACTTATCGGGAGCTTCTGCTTCGTCGGAGCAAACCCTAGGGCTTGCCGGAGCAGACTGCTCCTCAGCGCCTTCGGCGTTGATCCTAGGGACCTTCTTGGCGGCGGCTTCGGGAAGCTCTGCCGGCAGGCGGTCGCCAGGAATCAACTTCCTCTTCTTGCTCTGTCCAGTTGACGGTGTTACGAACGGAGCTTGAGCACAAAGACCCCTGGTTACACAGGTAGCTTAAGTGCGGCGCACTTTGACAGGCCGTCAGCAATGGCGTTCTGAGCTCTTGGAACGTGCTCCATTTGTAGGCCGTCAAAGCGCTCTTCTAGCTTTCTCACTTCGTCAACGTAAGCTTCCATCAACGGACTCTGATAATTCTTGTTTACTTGGCGGACGACAAGCTGCAAGTCACCCCTGACAATGAGCTTCTTGATCCCAAGGTCTGCCGCGATCCTGAGACCGGCAAGCAATCCCTCATACTCTGCAGTATTGTTTGTTGCTTGTTCCTTGGGAAAGTGCATCTGGACTACGTACTTGAGGTGCTCTCCGGTGGGTGCGATAAGCAGCACACCAGCGCCGGCGCCTTGCAGCGAAAAGGCACCATCAAAGTACATCAGCCACTCTTTGCTTGCTTCCTTGTCGGGGATGCTCGTTTCTGGAATTTCTTCATCTGGTGTTGGCGTCCATTCCGCTATGAATTCTGCCAATGCTCTGCTCTGGATAGTTGAAGTACTTTCAAACTTGAGGCCAAAGCTTGACAGTTCCAGTGCCCACTCAACAATCTTGCCTGTCGCTTCTGGATTCTGCAGTATCCTCTTCAGCGGAAAGCGAGTGACGACTGTGATCTCATGTGCTTGGAAGTAATGGCGCAGCTTTCTCGAGGCCATGAGAAGGCCGAAAAGCAATTTCTGCACACCAGAATACCTTGACCTAGCCCCCTGCAGGAGGGAACTGACAAAGTAAACTGGGCGCTGCACCATTTTCTTCCGTGTCTCCTCGTGTATCTGCGCAGATCCATCTTTGTCGGGACCAGAGCTTGTCGGGGAAGCCCCCTGCTTGTCGCTGGATGTGCTTGCCGCGGTTGCTGGCTCATCACCTGCCTCCCTCTCTGCTACTAACGTAGCACTAACCACTTGATTGGTTGCCGCTATGTATAGCAGCAACTTCTCTCGTGGCTTAGGTGCGACAAGTACTGGAGGGGAGGACAGGTATCTCTTCAGGTCTTGCAGTGCAGCCTCCGCTTCCGGAGTCCATTTCATTGGACCTGCCTTTTTCAATAATTTGAAAAACGGCAGGGCACGCTCAGCAGACCGAGAGATAAACCTGCTGAGAGCAGCCACGCAACCGGCAAGTTTCTGTACATCCTTGACGCGCTTTGGTGCTTCAACCTGCTCAATGGCCTTGATCTTGTCGGGATTGGCTTCAATTCCCCACTGAGACACGAAGAACCCGAGAAGCTTGCCGGAGGGAACTCCAAACACACACTTCTCTGGGTTGAGCTTGAGGCTGATCTTGCGCAGGTTTGCAAAGGTCTCGTCTAAGTCTTGAATCAGGGTTGCTCTGTCCTCGCTCTTGACCACTATATCATCCATGTAGGCTTCCACATTTCTGTGTATTTGTGGCTCAAGAGCAATGTGGACTACCCTTGCAAATGTCGAACCGGCATTTTTTAATCCGAAAGGCATCTGTACGAAACAGTACGTGCCACATGGAGTAATAAATGTGGTCTTCTCCTCATCCTCCTCTGCCATGAAGATCTGATGATATCCTGAGTATGCGTTAAGAAATGAAAGCAAATCACATCCGGCTGTGGAGTCAACAATCTGGTCAATGCGCGGCAAAGGAAATGGGTCTTTGGGACAAGCTTTGTTGACATCGGTGAAATCGATGCAAAGTCTCCATTTCCCGTTTGCCTTGCGCACGACTACATGATTGGCCAACCACGTGGGATGGAGCACTCCTTTGACAAGGCCTGCTGCTTCCAGTTTCTTGATCTCTTCTGCAATTGAATTCTTGGCGCTCCACTGCCTGCTTCCTGACTTTCTGCTTGACGGGCCGCGCATGGGGACAAACGGCAAGGTGGTGCTCAATCACTTTCCTGGGAACACCGGGGATGTCAGACGGCTGCCATGCAAACATGTCGACATTCGCCCGCAGGAAAGTAATGAGCGCGCTTTCCTATTTAGGGTCGAGCGCGGAACTGATGGTGAAGGTACCACCAGTGCCGTCCTCCTTGGCGGACACCTTCTTCGTCTCTGGCGGAGCTGCCATCGTCTTCTTGCACTTGCCGGTGGAGCTCGATGGTGCGTCCTCGACGGCAGCGCAGCACTCCGAAGAGGTGCGCTTGCCGGAGTGAGCATCAGAACTCTTGCCGGACTTGGTCTTGCACTTGCCGGTGGAGCTCGATGGTGCGTCCTCGACGGCAGCGCAGCACTCCGAAGAGGTGCGCTTGCCGGAGTGAGCATCAGAACTCTTGCCGGACTTGGTCTTCTTCCCCCCGGGAGCTTCAGCGGCAAGTGGATTGTGATCTGCCGTGGCTTCTGCTTCCCGGTAGATCTTGTCGGCACAGATAAGAGCATCCTTCTTGTCGCCAGGGACAGAAATGATGCTTATCGGGCCTGGCATCTTCAGCATGTTATATGCGTAGTGAGAGGCTGCCATGAACTTGGCGAGTGCTGGACGGCCAAGTATCCCATTGTAGGGCAATGGGATATCGGCAACGTCGAATGTGACCTTCTCAGTCCTAAAGTTTAGCTCGCTGCCAAATGTCACCGGCAGCGTGACCTTCCCCTTCGGCTTGCTCCTTCCCGGGCTGATTCCTTGGAATGTGCCGGTCTCTTCGAGCTCGCTGTCAGGGATTTGGAGTTTTTGGAGTACAGCGGAGGAGATCAGGTTCAAGCCGGCCCCGCCGTCAACTAACATCTTAGTGACCTTGAGGTTGCGGATAGTTGGTGAAACCAACATCGGCAGGCACCCGACTGCGGTTGTGCGATCAGGGTGGTCCTCAATGTCAAAGATGATAGGCGTGCTGGACCATTTCAGAAGCTTGCGCGATTCGACAGGCGGTTCCGCTGCATTGACTTCCCGCGCCCACTGCTTGAGTTGGTGGCGCGAAGTGTGCAGAGAAGCACCGCCGTCAACGCACAAGACCTCTGTGGCTTTCTGAAACTCCTGTTCGCTGGTCTCAACATCATCCATGTCTTCGTCGTCGTCATCTTCATCGTTGTCGCGGCCGCGGGGAGGCCTGTCTCCTTGCCACTGCTTGGCCTTGCCGCGGCGTCCTCCCGGTCCGGCGCGCTTCTTGCCGGATTCTTCAGCACCCCCTTGGGCCCTCTCCTTGTCGCGCCGCTCGTACTCAGCTCTTTGCTGCTGGACAAGCTGCTCGACTTTCTTGCAGCTCCGGAGGTCATGGCCCTTGGTGCGGTGAATCTTGCAGTATTGGTGGTCGGAGCCGTCCTGCTTGTCGGCGGCCGCCACAGCCTGGCAGTTGGTGCATGCGGCAACCTCCTTGCCGGAGCTACCGACCTTGGCTCGCTTGGCGCCGCCGTCGCTGCTGGACTGCTCAACGACCAGCACCTCTTTGTTCTGCTTCTTCCTGTTGTAGCGCCGCTGGTTTTTATTTGCCGGGGCGGCATCCGCGCTGTCAGATCCCCCTGCTCCAATGCTTTCTCTGGGGAATTTCCTCCCTTCCTCAGCGCGTGCACACTTGTCGGCCAGGGCATATAGCTCGCTGACGTCCCGAATCTTGCACATCGCCATCTCCTCCCGCATCCTGCGGTTACGCACGTTCTGATGGAACACGCTGATTACCGCGGCAGGGTGGATATTTGGGATGTTGTGTTGTACACGGCTGAACCTCTGGATATACTTGCGCAGGGGCTCTCCTTCCTTCTGGACGAGCAGGTGAAGATCGCTCTCTTGGCCATGAGGTTTGTGGCCGCCTGTGAAGGCGCCGACAAACTGATGGCATAGATCAGCCCAGGAGGATATGGAGTTTTCCGGCAAGTGCATGAGCCAGGACCTGATGTTGGGCTTGAGCACCAGCGAGAAGTAGTTGGCAAGGATCTTATCGTCCCGCCCCCCAGCAGCCTGCACCGCGATGGTGTAGATGCTGAGGAACTCCGACGGATGCGACTTGCCGTCGTACTTCTCGGGTACATCTGGTTTGAAATTCTTCGTACTGGGCCACTAGACTTGCCGCAGCTCATGAGTGAACGCAGGGCAACCTACCGCGTATGGCAACTCGCCTGGCTCCTTCGGCGCATGCATGTCTACAGAGGGCCCAGCGCGCTGGTCTGATCGACGCCGTGCTTCTCTCCGGCGCTCGATGCGAGTATGAGCGTCTTCTTGTTGTCGTTCTTGAAGGACTTGGCGCTGATCGCGACGAGCTCGCGGATCTGACGACGCGGTGGAGTCGCTGTCGATGTGGACCCGGTGAGTCGACGATCTTGGCCTTCGGGGTGGAGAGTGCACAGTAGTTGCACCCCCACCAGTCTTGTCATCTCTGGCTCATGCCTGGCTGGCTTGCCGCGGCTGAGACGCGCTCGGCTGCCGTGGAGTGTCGCCGTTGGCGAAGCCGATGAGACTCTGGATAGTGGCCCTCCAGTCGTCGACCTTGTCCGCCGCTGGAGGGTAGTCTAGGAGCAGCTGAGCTCGCGCCAAAGCTTCCGCTGCGGTGGCGGGTGGCGGTGGCGAACGGTGCGAGGAGAGGGATATGCTCGGACTTCTAACTACGTTAGAAGGAGCAGTATCTCGTCCAGGCGACCGTGTCTCGCTCGCGCCAGCCGGTTGACGTGCATGGTGGTCCTGAGCGCTCCGAGATCCACCAGCTCGATCCTGATCTAGCGAACGCATGGTACCGTGAGTACCATGACGCTGCCGGTCCCGTGCCTCTTGAGATGGGCGCGGTGCATGCACGGACGCCGAGGTCTTGGAGTGTGCCCGGTCATTGTGGGATCCGGCTACGCCGCCGATGGGCAGCGCAGCCTTGTCCTGGGACCTGGCAGCACCGTGAGTTCCCTCGTCGACGCGTGCCCTTCCGCCGGTGCCTGCCCCACCAACTGTTTGCTCCGGCGATGGCTGGCTCGGCGCGGACGGAGCGGCTGCCTCCGAAACTTTCTTCTTCGGCGGCATGTTGATGAAGATGATGAAGATCTAGCTCGCAAGAACGCCGGATCTGGTTCACACAACTTCGATGCCCCCTACCTGGCGCGCCAGAGATGCCGGGGTTGCTGATCCACGGGCACCTATGGGACCGGAGGACCGGGTCCCTTTTGGTTCGGCGGGGGCGGAGGTCGCGCAAAGAGCAGATCGAGGCGGAGCACGCGAGCGATTTACCCAGGTTCGGGCCGCACGGATGCGTAAAACCCTACTCCTGCTTTGTGGATTTGCATTGATTTCTAGCTCGGGTGCGCGGAGTGCTACAGTACACACCGGTGGCTGGCAGGACCGAGCGTGAGTGTTCGAAGTGGCTAACCCCCCCCCCCCTCATTGCACTCGGGCCTCCTTTTATATGCTCAAGGGGTTACCGACATGGCAACGGAGGTAAAGGGAAAAAATGGAAAGGTGCTGTGGTAGGTACAGCTACCTGCTACAGTGTTATCATACCTAACCCTGGCGGCAGGGGACAAGGGCATTAATTGCCCGTCTGTGTCGCCTAAATAGTACCGGAAGGGACCGCTAGGGACGCCACCGTTTGCCACGATGGTTATCTTGTCAGCGCCTGCTTGCCACCTCGCACCCCTAGCTGCACGGCCTCCTGCCACGTGTGCTTGGGAGGGTCCCAGGGCGACACGTTGGTAGGTGTGCTGGAGCCCGGGCACGAAGTGGGGGTTTCCCGCGGGAAGCTCCTTGCCGCGGTCGTCGTCTTGTCGTATTCGGGAGCTTGTCGCTCACCGGGCCTTGCCGGACCGCGTGGCGTGCCGCGGCAAGTTCCTTGAGATGCCTTGAGTGGCCTTCCCGGCAAGCTCCTCTTGCCGGGGTCTTGTCTTCTTCCCGGCCAGCTTCTCTTGCCGGGGTCTCGGTTGGCCTTCCCGGCAAGCTCCTCTTGTCGGGGCCTTGGCTTGAGTACTTTGTTCTTGAATGGTCTTCAAAGTTGCCGCGGAGGGTCTTGGCGGCCACCGCGGCGAGCCTTGCTGTGGGATGCTGCGACTGCCCGTGCACAAGTTCGGGATACTAGGGTACCCCTACTCTAGTACACCGACAGGAAGTCCCATGAGCCGCCGCCACCCCTCCATTTCATGATCTCTCTCTCCCTCGTTTTTTTCTTTCTTCTAGCTCCTCACGGAAGAAACACAACAGAAGATTGCCATGCGCCCGTGACCGCGATCTCCGGAATCCGATCCCTGAAGTTGCCCCCTGCCTCAAGAATATGTCCTATAAATACTTGGCGAGTCCCTCTCCCTATTCCCTTTGAAAACCCGCACCCCAAACCCACCATATCACACGCCGTCTTCGTTCCGATCTCGGCCACCGAAGCTTTTTCGTCAGACGAGTGCATCATCGGTGAGCCTCTTTGAGATCTCTCCCTCTACTCTTGGGTTCCCCTCACCATTGCGCACCTCATTGACATATTTTCGGTACCCAGGTTCAACTGGAGCCACTGCCTCAAGCTCGCAACGCCGCCGGAGTTCATCCAGAGCACGAGAGTTTACAACAACGCCCGCTCGACCCCGACGTCTTCTCGCCTCACCTTCAACAGAAAATCGGATGCCCTCGCCTCTCTGCATTGCCTGGACATCACCGCCCAGGTTGTTGTCAACTAGAGCCGTCACCACGCAAAAGCCTTCTTCCCTGCCTATGTTCTGCTCTTCTCTGTAAGTCATGCTAGCATCTAGCTCGTTAAAAAAAGGATTCCTAGATTTGTTTGTTTCCTCATCGGTTTTCTTCGGTTAGGTCGAACCGGTACACCGGTTTCCTTTGTTTGTACGCATGTTAGCGGTTCAGTTATACTACAGTCGAGCGTAGCTTAGTTACAAAACGCACACCCCGTAGGCCCAGTTATAGCCCGCTACGTAGCTAGCGCATGATCTGCTTTTTTCGTTTCTGTATTTTTTGTTTTAAATTCGGTTTTGTTTTTTTATATCTTTAGATCTACAACTCCAATTTTGATGATTCTTTTTGCTGCGGATTCAAAAGAATCCCATCTATCCAGAGAAACCAACGAAAATTATGTTTGAACTTTTTAAATTTCACATTCAAACAAAATTTTCACAAACACTAGATTGCTAATAGCTTTTATTTAAAAATATCTTTTTGATTAATTCTTTTTGCTAGTGATCACTTGATCTTTTGTCTAAACAGTAGGATTTTTCAAATTAGTTTTTGTTTATTTCAAATTAGTATTTTAGGCAAAATAGTATTGTTTTACATAGTTTAGTGTTATTTTTCTTCTCCCTTAGTATTTATTTGTTTTTAACTAAAATCCTTTTTGTCTTTTGACTAATTTAGTTTTGTTTCTGTTATTTAATAGTAGACAATTTTATTCTTATTTTAAAATTTTATTTTATTTACTTTTGTATGAAAATTTGTTTAGGTCATAGTTAGTGTTTTATAAAAGCTTTTTATTTGTTTATTTTTGTAAATAAAATTTTATGAAAAATACTTTCTGTTAACTTAGTTGTTTTACATTTTATTTTCTGTTAACTTGTTAGTTTAGTGTTTTAATTGCTGTTTAGTTTTTACTTACGGCAAAACTATGTTAGATGTTTGTAGTAAAGTCGTAGACTTTCCTTAGTAGTTTTTTTGGTTTTACTTGAAGTTTATCTGGAGTTCATTTGAGTTTATTATTGTGTTTTCTTTGTTGACTTATTTGTTATTTTTGAGTGCTAGAATTGTTTGCTTATATGAATTCTATGTATGTTAATATAGATTTTCACCGGAGTGACGAATAATATCAAGTTATTTTTGAGAGCGCTATTATCTTCGTCAACTTACCAGGCAAGTTCACTTTGACCATGTTTTTTTGCATACCTATGTTTTATTTGCATGTAGTAGCACCCTTTCAATAATCCCTCCAGTAGTGATATTGATTTCTTGTAGTTTAGTAGAATGCATGAGGTAGGAACCCATCACCCTGTTATGCCCAGGATGTTATTTATTTTAATGCTACGCTATAGTAGACGGGGTTGGTATGAGTGCTCGGGAGTGGTGTGAGAATGGAGGACTCTATGTCAATGACGACAACTTCATGGTGGCATCGGCAAGGACTGACTCTTTATGACCTCAAGACCTCAAGATTTCGAGACTCGAGACAAGAATTCAATACACACTACTGGGTGAAGGACGGTTGATGGGCACCCTGGAGGAACCAGTGGATGGCCGGGATGCATGGAGAAGCGCCATGACATCTTGCTGAAAGCTTCACCCAGACTCAAAGAGACGAAAGAATACTTCATGCCCGGAAGCTTACCTGTGCAACCGCAAGTCACTATGGGCTCTATCTTGGTTGACCCTAGTGGTGACTCTGGCTGGGACGGTGCTAGCAGATGTAGAACTACGGTAGGATTGGATGAGCACCGGACAGTGGTCAGAGGAACTCTTCGGAAGACCATGTTTCGGTCATCTTGTTCTCAAACACCCTGAAGTGCGAGAACATAAAAAGAGGGATCGAATCTTGCGGGTAAAGTGTACAAACCTCTACAGAGGGTTAAAACCTAATTGATTAGTCGTGTCCCCGGTTACGGACAATTTGAGTATCTGGACTTGGATCTATCTCGGAATTCTCAACACCTGACTGATAATTTAATTGTGGGCAACTTATGATGATTTTGGTGATTAGACATCGGTTGGCGGAACCATGTCATGATAGGAAGTTCTGTAGTATAGACTCCTAATATTCCTTTGATGTAGGGAAAAATAAAACCAGTTTTTATGCAAAAACTCAGACCCAGAGCCACAAAGCCATATTGCATGTAGTATAGTTTATCGTATGTTTTTTCTTACAGTGATCTTGCCGGTACATTCAATGTACTGACCTACACGGTTGCAACGTCTCATGTTGCAGATATGTTTCTTCCGATGAGTAAGAGTACGGTACAGGGTTACGGTCTACACTCGACTTGCCGATGGCGTTGATGGGACTCCACACCCGATTGTTTGTTTCCACTGAGACTTATGAGGTATATATCAGTTTTACGTTATTTATACATGTGATTGCACTTTGATATATACATTGATGTACTGTGTGTGCCAGCATACCGATCCAGGGATGGCACAGATACACAGAGGCTTGACCGTCTGAGGTCGGGTCGCTACAATGCCACTCTTAAAGTTGATGTTTTTTCTGAGAGTGATAGAAATATTGAAGTAAAACTATAAAAGTAAAAGGCAGAAAGAAAAGAAGTCTGGAATGTCCAGCTCAGGTATGAATGTCATATGAGTTATGAGATGTATATATTGTTGGTCAAGTAAAGTGTAGTTCTTGGGAAATATGATCAATTTGTTGATCACCGATTCTTCGGTATTGTGGTTAAAAGATTGATCACAAGGATATTGACTCGATTGCATATTATTGTGAATAGTTGCAAGAAACTTTGAACGGCCTAAATGACCAACAAATAATGAGGTCAAAATATTTGATGGATTGTAAAAGGTTACAGTATTTCCATAAGCGTATTTCCTCTATATTTATTATCATAATTCATTTTAGAATTTTTACACTCTAGCCCATTACATAGAAGTTGCAAGGAGGTTCTTCATGAGAGAACAATAGTTGTACGATGCTATGAACAAAAGGTCGTATTCTTATTGTGAATAAGATGTATGTTATGAATATTGATAATAAAATTGTACACCCATAACACTGACGCTAAATGCTGCAAGACTAAAAGAATGCCACATCTGGGTGGCACTTCATTTAGTCACATTGGAGAAACCAGCATGGAGAAATTTCCATAGTGATGGATTTTGGAGTCATATGATCAAGAATCATCTGACACTTGCAACTTTCGTCCAAATAGTGAAGCAAAATATCGTTCACGGGCCATAAAGAACGAGCAACAAAAATAAATTGGAAATATGCATATTGATGTATGTAGTCCAATAAGTATTGTTGCAAGCACTGAATTTATCTATCTTCAAGGTTGTATCAAGTAGATATTTGTATTTACTAATTGAGACATAAATCTGGATCTTTTGAAATGTTTCAAAAAGATATTCAGAATGAAGTATAAATTTTTGTAACAAGAAAATTATGTTTCTACAATTGGATTGTCAAAAAGAATATTTGATTTACAAATTTAGCAAATGTGTGATGAGCTGTAAAAGAATTTTATAGCTTGTATCTACTAGAAACACTACTAAGAGTAGAGTGTTTTGAGTAGATGCAATTAAGCTATGTATGACATGGTGAGATCAGAGATGACATTGATTGTTCTGCCAATGTACTTTTAATGTGATGCTTTAGAGACTATGGCTTTTACATTGAAAAGAGCGCCATCAAATTAGGTGAAATAAGTGATACTTTGTAGGTTATCCCAAATGGTTGGGTATTGCTCTATCACTACGCCGTGGCAAAGTGTTTTTTCATAGAGTGCAGAAAGTTTGAAGGATGTTTTCTGCAAAAGAGTAAGCGGGAGGACAGTGCAACTCGACAAGATTACAGAATCTTCGTGATCAGGTGAAAGAAAAGAAGCACTAGAAGTGGTTCTAAATTTTCTTATCGCGACTGTCGGTTCAATATCCGGCGTATCTCGTAGTAGGGGTCCTAAGCTAGGCGTCTTGGAGCGATGGTAACATGGACACGGATTTTACCCAGGTTCGGGCCCTCTTGATGGAGGTAAAACCCTACGTCCTGCTTTTGATTGTATTCATATGGGGATAGTACAAAGTACATGTGTCTACCACGAGATGGTAATGAATATGAGATATTGTCTATTGACTAGCCTGGCCTCGGTTTATATATGCACCGTAGGCCTAGGGTTTAGAGGATTCCTTGTCTTGGGCGCCAAGTCTTGTGGAGTCTTCCTTGTATGCGGCAGGGGTTGTCCGAACTGGCCCATGAGTATGCAGCCATGGGGTCCTCGACCCAATCTAACTGATCGGGAGACGACGTGGTGAGTACCCCCTAGTCCAGGACACCGTCGGTAGCCCCTTGAACCGGTCTTCAAGTTGGGGACGCTCCTGGATTCTTCCGAACTATTCTTTGTCTTCGGTCGTCGGTCTTGAAAAATGGTTCAACAAATCTTCCCATCTTCTATCTTGAGGATTGCCGAGCTAAATCTGAAGATCTCACACGTCGGGTATCCGAGGAGCCCTTTGAGTCTTCGGCCCTTGTCAATGCCTTGTTATTTTTATGCCACACCTCGGGTTTGAAGTTGTTCTCGGGCGGCAGCATCCTCTTGCGTCCGAGCTCCAACGCCGGACTGCATTCGAGGTATCTTTTGTAGCCGAGCACCAACGCCGAACCGCTTTCTGAGCTCTAACGCCGGAATGTATCCGAGCTCCAATGCCGGACTATGTCCAAACTCCAACGCCGGACTGTATCCGGGCTCCAATGCCGGACTATATCCGAGGTGTCATATCACCTTGGTTCAAAAAAGTCGAAGGAGTTTAGCCGAGCTAAATGCCGGAAATGCCCTCTATGGAGCCAGCCACTCACGCCTGAGCTTTGTGCCGGACTGCTTTCGAGGTGGTGCACCACCCTGACCGTGGATCGATTTTTTGTCAATATTTTTGATTGGTGCAATTTATTCTCTACCGAGATATATATCCAGTAGCCCTCAAGGTGTGTATTGGTCTAAAACCCGTGATGCACCTGAAGGATGACGTAAGACCGTTGATCCCAGTAGCCGCTAAGACTCAGGTTGATTTGCAAAATCGGCTTGAGGATCAAGTCCTAGCTCGGCAGAATACTTCAGGACACAAAAAGCGGCATGCTCAGTCCTCGAGACTCAGGTTGGGTGCGGCCGACCAACCCGAGGATCAAAATCTCCTCGGAAACTGTATTGCACTTAAAATTTTCCTGCATTGAACAGGCAATGTAGTAGCCCCCGAGACACTGGTTGGGTGGCAACACCAGATCAGGGGATCGATGTGCCCCTTTAATATTTGTAAATAATAAGCCCGAAGCCCAGTAGCCCCCAAGCCTTAATGCGGGCACGGGTGGCCGAATTAAGGATCGATATCCATAGTAAAATCACAAATTATGTGTAATGACTCTATGTATCCAAGTACTTTACGTCATTAATGCTCGGATCCGCATTGTACAAAACTTTGTTGACCGACCATGGGCTTCCACCTCCTCGGCCAGTAGCTGAGGAGTGTTTGTCCTACTTTATAAAGCCTTTATGAGGGCAAAAGATTTACGACAAACAAGGCAATCTGGCCATACGGTTTTATAAACAAAGGTACCCAGAGAGATATGTTATATTACTGTTTAACATAAGAAATGTCTTCCAAAGAAAATAGTCCCGCTATTGGTTCCTTTCTTTGGGTTGTTATGCTAAGCATGATCATGAAACCTCAGCTCTAATGTAAGAGCAAAATGTTGAGGATTTAGTTTGGGAGGCCAGTTACTAGCCCCCGGTAGTGTTCGGCGATAGTCGAGGTCAAGCTGTAAACACTCCGGCCAATGTTATGAATGGCCCGTCATTTAACACAGTCATCGGATCGCTGACCAGTTTATGCTTATTGTGACAGTCAGTTTTCGGCTTTCTCCACTGAGGTGCTTAACCGTGTGAGATGGAAGCATAATCGCAGTAGTTCTCCCTTTGCACACCTAGCCGAACAAAGCGGAACGTAGGAGGCAAGCGCAGGAGCCGGGTAACCCAACTATTGACCGTACAATTCGAAACCGGTGCATATATAGCAATATCAGAGAATGTTTTTGCCGAATATCTAAAGGTGTCCAGTGTTGCACTGCGAGACTTGTGCTGAAAACACACAAATAGTTTAAAAGTGCCGTAAGCTTGGAAAACCAAAAAATGTCAGTAAAAACTTGACGTTCGAACAAGATCAAGTGTTCGGTGCCAATCCGAAAATTGGAAAGAAAATTGTGCTTCTGTCGTGCTTTAACATGACACATCCGATCTCAAGACTTCACATGGGTTAGCCTACGGTTTCAAGCTCTTTATCCCAAAGGCGGAGTACTTCTCCGAGGTCAGTTTAGCAAACTAAACTCAAGCGGCTTTCAGAGAGAAGACATGCTATCCTTCTATTGACCATAAACTCGAGTCGAAAAAGGAGTGGTAGAAAAAGGATTTGCAACGACCAAGAAGAAAACACATTTACTATAAAATAGCTCATATAAATTATAAGAGCCCCCAAGTGACTTGGGTAAAAGAATTTTATGTATAATGATTGTATGTACCGAAGTACTTATATCATATTTGTGTTCACCCGAACTTTAAATGTGTCTTAACCGACCGTCGGCTTCTCCCTCTTCGGCCAAGGGCCGAAAAGTGTCATGTACTCCACCTGTCGAGAGTATCGACGGTGTTTCCGATGACCAGGCAATCAGGCCATAAGGCTGTAATAGACAAAGCGCGCTCAGGGAACTTATGCTATATTAATGACGAAGTGTAAGAAGCATCTTCGAAGAAAATAGTACCCCCACCGATACCTTTCTTCGGTGCTCATTATTACTATGAGACTTGTGCAATAGATTTTTTGTACTCATGAGTTCCGTTGTGTGCCGACCATGATTGAAAACAATAAGAGCGCTAGCTTTTGGCTTCACCCAGTCTGAGGTCAGAGCTCGGATGACCCGGTCATGAGAATCGCGGAGGTGCTCCCTTTACTCCATAGCCGAACAATCGGGAACATAGGGGTAAGCACAGGAGCCAGGCAACCCAGCTTGCAAATCGCTTAGGTCAATATGGTGCATATTGTGGCGTAATACACGAACAAGGAACGAAGCCGTACAAGTATAACCATATGCAAGATGAAAAGCTCCATCAAGGGAGCCCCCGAATAAATGGGGTATTTGAATATGCGCGTCACAAACAAAGTTTTGACAAGGAACTTTGTCACAAACAACTTTGTACCCAAAAGTATAATGCTTGGTCGAACCAAACAAAATTTAAAACTGGGAGTTTTTGAGCGTCAAAGTGACTTAGCTGGTTAATGTGTTCGTCATCGATGACACGGTACGAGCTTGGTGCGGGACAAGGTCTCAGCCCCCAAGCCCGATGTGGCCAAGCGAAGAGCTCGGCGCTCCAAAGTAGCAACATGGACGGCCAATGTGGCGAGCTGGAATCCCAGTCCGACCGAGGCGGTGGAGCAGGCCGGCAGTGTGATGCCGAAGTCTCCGGCGTGGGTTAATGAAGTGATGACAAAGCCCCGATCCAGCCGAGGTGATATGGTATGTTGGTACACCGAGGTGACAGTGCTGCCCAACCCGGATCGTTTATTTGTGCATAGAAAATAGTGCAAGCGGGAGAAAATAGTGATAATAATAATAAAATGTTGCATAATTAATAATTTATGAAAATTGAGTAATAAAAGAAATATGACCTGGCACTCGATGAGGCAGAGCTCTCTCAACGATGCCGAAGTCCCCGAGGCAACCGAACACGTTGGTATGGCAAAACGACCAACAAGGTGATCACGCGAGCCGATTTACGTCGATTGGGACGACGACGTCGGCTTGCCGAAGTGACCGCGTGACGCAGTCGAAGTTGATTACCTACACATGTAAAATAGTGAAGTCCAAAAATAAAAAACCTTCTACTTAATTGACATAAGTGAAGTAAAAAATTAAATATATATGGCCTGGGCGACAAGGTCAGCCCGGCAGAGTGGCAATGCAGAAAAGTTGACACGGGGACACGCGCTGAAGCGACACAATGACTTGGTCGACGCAGGCGGGACGACGACATCGGCTTGCCGAGGTGTTGGCGTGGCCCAACCTAAATAGATTGCCTTAGTGACAGCGAGACGCCGGCTAGACCGACGTCATGCACAAGTGTCGACAAGATGCCCCTGAAAAAATAATGCATTGCAAAACGACAGAAAATATTCTGTGTGCAATAATTTTGGGAGATAACCTAATAGTTAGGAAAAATAAAACCTGTGATTATCTTGCGTGGTCGCGATGAACCGAAGAGCTTGCGTTTAGGCATCATGTAGTAGTTGGAGATCGATGGAGAGTCGGCCGCTCTTGTACGGCCGCCGAATTTATTAAGCCGGATAGACCTCAGCGAGGAGATTGCAACATCTCGGAGATCGTGTTGCATTTAGACTGCTAATACTAATCAACAAACTGATCGACTTTCCTGATGCTCCATGTGGAGTAAATTCTCTTTTACGGGGACAATGCTAGTAGAAGGACATCTTTAGCCGGTAGAGGAAAAAGTGGCGACGGATCATCTCCGATTTGACCACCAGTTTTTGGAGATTACACCAAAAGGTTTGAGAGGGCCAGCCAATGGAGCCGAATTAAAGGAATCAAATCTCCCTGATGTTGCCCGCTACCCGACGGGATTACCGTGCTACAAAACTAGTAAACTAGGCAATTTAGGTTAGTACAGTAGTACTCTGTAGGTCTATGCGCTTTTTTTAAAACAAGTAGCAGAGGACCAGCGGCCGAGACTGAGATTAATTAAAAGGGAAGGAAAGAGAATTCCCTGGAAGCATGCTCCGCAGAGACAAACTCTCACCGGACCATGTTGATGTCTCGTCTGAATCGCCGCCGACCAGACCAATTTTGTTCCTTTAACCATTTTTCCTTGACCCACGCAGTAAATCCTCAACTCTAGGATGCCAGCGCATGAGCATACTTCTTCAGGAATTTCCACGGTGCGCAGGTACTCGTAATAACCGCATCAGAGTCTGGATCCGGCGTATTACAAGGCGACTATACGGTCGCCGTTATTAGAATTTTCTAGATCATGGATCCTGATCAAAGCACGACATGAAAGCAATGAGTTGCAAAAAAGGCGACTTATGTAGAACAGATCTAATTGAAAAAATATCACCTGATTGTCCCATCAATCCGCGATGATCGCCCAGCAGGCTCTCAATGAAAGCACCAATGTCGGTTTAATATCCGGCGTATCTCGTAGTAGGGGTCCTAAGCTAGGCGTCTTGGAGCGATGGTAACATGGACACGGATTTTACCCAGGTTCGGGCCCTCTTGATGGAGGTAAAACCCTACGTCCTGCTTTTGATTGTATTCGTATGGGGATAGTACAGAGTACGTGTGTCTACCACGAGATGGTAATGAATATGAGATATTGTCTATTGACTAGCCTGGCCTCGGTTTATATATGCACCGTAGGCCTAGGGTTTAGAGGAGTCCTTGTCTTGGGCGCCAAGTCTTGTGGAGTCTTCCTTGTATGCGGCAGGGGTTGTCCGAACTGGCCCACGAGTATGCGGCCATGGGGTCCTCGGCCCAATCTAACTGATCGGGAGACGATGTGGTGAGTACCCCCTAGTCCAGGACACCGTCAGCGACTAATACAGAAGCCTCTACATAGGATATAGAGACTTTGGTCGAACATGCAGTTGAACTATAATACACAGAGAAGCGTTGATGGGCCCTCACTTTGGAATTGGCTACGCCAAAATAATCCTAGATAGTACCCATACACATAATTCAAGTTTAGAACTTGATAGACCCTCTAAAAGACTAAAAGTCTAAACTGTAGTGATGGATCTATAAATTGACAAAGATAAACATATATTATACTGCTTGACTTTTTTAAATGGTTTATGACAAGATCAAGGAGTTGATTATGACAAGATTGTCGCATCATAATAATACTTAAAATCAGTTTGGATTAAGCTAACAAGTACTAAATATTTTAGCTATGAGATATAACAGATGGATGTAAAAATGATCCCCATAAGATGGAAATAGAACCAAGGATGTATATTTGATGCAGTCCAAGGTAATTTTCTCGATCCATAGGATGCTAGTAAGTGTGCAAACTTCAAGAGATCCAGTGATGATTTGAAGCAAGCATAGTGGAGTTGGAATCTTTGTTTTGATGAATTGATCAAATAATATGATTTCATTGATAGAAACAAAGATGCTTGTATTTACAAGAAAGTAAGTGGGAGCAAGATAATATTTCTAAACACTATGTGTGCATGACACATTGTTGATTGGAAATTGTATAAATTTCTTGGCACAACTTAAGAGTTTCAATAAAGTACTTAGGCAATATAGTCCTTGTATTTGGCATGATAATCTATAGAGATAGTAGTGTCTAATCAAGGCTTAGCCAAAATACATATTGACAAAGTACTAAAACAGTTTAGTATGAAAAATGCCAAGAAGAGTTTCTTGTCAAAGTCACATGGAAGGAGTTCTTAACAAGAATCAGTATCTTGAAATACTAACGAGTGAAATACATGATTTCAATCACACTTGTGTTACTTCCATGGTATGTAAATAACTAGATATGTCCAATTACTCCAAGTAAGTTGTGAGTATAGTTACCGAAAATGTCAAGTTGATCATATGACAACTATGAAAATGTCGTTGAGTACTGACGACATGTTTCTCGCATACGGAGAAAATGAAGAGATTGGTGTAAGGAGTTTACATCAATACATGCTTGATGTAATCAATACAACAACAAAAATCTTCAATCATTGCTCCAAGCGAATTTTAGTTTCAATTAAATGATTTATGGTGGCATAGTAAGTTGGAATTGGTCCAATAAAATTACCATGGTGGATTCTATAACAGAATGCTGAGTATATTGTTGCTTTAGAAGCAACAATAGAGGGTGATGAATCAAAGGTTCATTTATGGACTTAGTATATTTTCTAGATGATTGTGCAAACATAACATTGTTCTCATATAGTGGTTCTATGGCTCAATCTAAGGAATCAAAGGTCTTTCCAGTGATTCAATATATACTAAGCTTGTTTCACAAAAAATATGAATTCATGTGAAAGCATGACAGATGCATAGAAATGCAAATGATGCACATAGATCTGAAGTTGTCGGATTCGATAGGACGAAGCCTATACCACAAGCAAAGCATGGATTGACACCGGATTGCCATCTATTATATATAAAAAGTGCTTTACGAATTTAAGGACAAGCAAGATAAAAGATAAATAGGCTAGAAATTACCACAAAAAATAGAAACATCCGACCATTCAATCAATAGACAATTTTTTAATAACCGTTAGATTAGATTTAACTTCAAAATTTTACCCACCATTGCCATTACAATGGAATAACACGTCGTTCCCATGCCTCTTACCTTTTTTCCTTTAAAAAAGGTAAAATATCCTTTCTGATAGACCATCCATTACTTCCCACACAAACTCTCCTACCCCGTACTTACAACCACACCATCACAAAAAAACCTATCTAAACTCTAGATTGGCCGCACCATCATCTTCCGCATTGCCTCAATATTCCAGCCCTACCTCCTTACTCCTCTCAGGTATGCAAAGAAAAGGAGGACAGACTGGTAGATATGGATGGAAGGTATAGGCCGACCCCTCCGACTCCGAGGTGGCTCAGCATCAGTGCAACGCCAAAGCCAAGGTAGGTACTTGATCGATTCTACCATACCATCCAAGTGTAATGGGTCCGATCTAGATCTAGGGAAGGAGGAGTTGGTAGCAGGGAGGAAAGGAAGGAGGCCGGAGAAGATCAGCTTCTCATAGGATATTCGGTTACAATAATTCTTGATGCCCTGACTCACTCAACGCACACCTCATATAACACCAGCCCGGCACGCAGGCCAGCTCGCTCACACGCTTTCACTCGCTGCCTGGCCCACTCTTCAGCGTCTTCTTTTCCTCCTGCTCGCCTGATTCGCTGTTCACTGGGCCCCCAAGGTCAGAGCCCTTGACCCCGTCGTAGCCTGCTATACTGGTCGTGACATTCTCCCCCCTTGTAGGCCGCCTTTCCCCTAAGGCGGCGTAGCTGGAAACGCCTTCTGCAATTGGTCCGGGTCCTCCCATGTCGCCAATGACGACAGAAGGCCATCCCATTGCACCAGCACCTGCGCTTGGTGTTCGCCGTGCTTTTGGATGCCCTTCCGTTCCAGAATGCATGTGGGCACGTGCTCCGCCTGCAGGACCGAGTTAGTCGGTGGTAGTTCAGCACTTACCGGAACTGTGGCTCCCAGTGCTTGTTTCAGCAAGGAAACGTGCACCACCGGGTGGATCTTGCTGGTGGCTGGCAGGTTCAAACGGTATGCTGCCACACCAATCTTGGCCTGGATCATGAAAGGTCCGTAGTACCGGAACGCAAGCTTTTGGAATGGGCGCTTGGCTACCGAAGTCTGGATGAAGGGCTGGAGCTTGAGCAACACTTTGTCTCCCACCTCAAACGAACGATCCGTGCGGTGCTTGTCTGCCTGAGCTTTCATCCTATCTTGTGCTTTCTTGAGTTGTTGATGTAGGTGCTCCATCAGAACCTCCCGTTCTTGTAGCTAGGCTGCCAGATCTAGAACGGTGCTCTCATCCACCTGAGATATGACAAACTCCCTAGGCAAGTGTCCATAGATCACCTCGAATGGAGTACGTCCCAGAGCCGAGTGAAAGCAAGTATTATACCAGTATTCTGCAAGGGCTAGCCATCGCGCCCAATTCCCCGGGCATGAGTGCACTGAGCAACGCAAGTATGTTTCCAAGCATTGATTCACCCGCTCCATCTGCCCATCCGTCTGCGGGTGATACGATGAACTCATGTTTAACTCCGTATGGCACAATCAGAACAGCTCTTGCCATACCTGACTCGTAAAGATCCGGTCCCGATCTGAAATGATTCCCAGTGGTAGTCCGTGTAGTTTGTAGATCTCTTGCATGAACACCTTCGCCACGTCCAATGCTGTGAAGGGGTGGGCAAGAGGGATAAAGTGAGCATACTTCAAAAATTTGTCGACTACAACCAAGATGGTGTTGTAGCCCCCAGACTTGGGTAGTCCTTCGATGAAGTCCAAGGATATCACTGCCCACGGTCGCCGAGGAATGGAAAGCGGCTGCAACAGTCCAGCCGGCGAAATGCGTTCCGTTTTTGCTTGCTGGCAAGTCATACACTGCTGCACCAACTGCTTGACTTGCTGTTTCAATCCCTTCCAAGCAAACAAGCGCTTCACTCTGTTGTATGTTGCATGAAACCTTGAATGTCCTCCCACTGCACTAGCATGCAGCGCCCGGTGATGTGCATTTGAGTCTCTATGTCTGGCCCAATCCACACGCGCCCTTTGAACCGAAGGATGCCATTGATCAGTTTGTAGTCTGGCTCACTGTCCAAATCGATTGCCATGCGGGTGAGGAGGTCCTTGGTCGCTTGATCCTCGTGATAACTGGAGCGAACTGCTTCCAACCATGCTGGTTTGCACACAGACAGCGCTGACAGGGATGGTTCTTCCATGTGAGTCCGACGGGACAAGGCGTCCGCAACTCGATTCAGCATCCCAGCCTTGTACTGGATCGTGAACTGTAGTCCCACTAACTTAGTGAAGGCTCGTTGCTGGATTGGGGTATTGAGTCGCTGGTCCGTAAGGTGCAGGAGACTCTTCTGATCCGTTCGGACGATGAATTCAGCATGCTGCAAGTACGGGCGCTAATGATCAATTTCCAGTAGCAGCGCTAGGCACTCCTTCTCGTAGGCAGAGAGTCCCAAGTTCTTGGGTGCCAAAGCCTTACTCAGGTATGCAATGGGGTGAAAATCCTGCATCAGCACAGCCCCTATTCCCAGTGCGCTAGCATCCGTCTCCACCACGAAGGTTTTGGAAAAATATGGCAATGCGAGGACCGGCGCTTCCATGAGTGCTTTCTTGAGTGCACCAAACACAGCATCTGTCGTCGGTGTCCACACGAAAATAGCACCTTTGTGTAGCAAATCAGTGAGCGGTTTGCTCAGCACCCCAAAGTTTCTGACGAACTTGCGATAGTACCCAGCGAGACCCAAAAATCCTCGCAGTTCTTTGACTGTTTCTGGGACCGGCCAACCTTGGACTGCTTGAACTTTGCTGTCATCGGTGGCTACCCCTTCTTGACTAATCACATGCCCCAAGTAATGGATCCTCGACTGTGCAAACATGCACTTGGATCGTTTCGCGTATAACTTATGCTGATCCAGCCGGCACATGACTTGCTCCAAAAGTTGTGCATGCTCCTCCAAGGTTACCGAATGCACTAAGATGTCATCCATGAACACCAATACACCATGTCACAGGAGTGGGGCCAGGACCGTGTTCATTCCCCCTTGGAAAGTGGAAGGGCCACCCGTCACTCGGTAAGGAAGAATGCGGAATTGAAAGTGCCCTTGGTGCGTCTTGAACGTTGTTTTGTGTTCATCTTCTGGCAAGAGCCGAATTTGGTGGTATCCCACTCGCAAATCTAGCTTGGAGAACCAACATGATCCTGGAGCAACTCATCAATAACTGGCATAGGATAGCTGGACTTCACTGTAATCGCGTTCAAATGGCGAAAATCCACACAGAAACGCCATGTCATATCTTTTTTCTTGACTAGGAGCACCGGAGAAGAGAAAGGACTGGTACTCGGAACGATTAATCCCATTCGCAACATCTCCTCCACTTGCTTTTCAATATCATTCTTCTGCTCTGGTGTATAACGATAGGGTCGTATATTCACTAGTTTGGTCCCTGGCATCAACGGAATCGCATGATCCCACGACCTCCTCGGTGGTAATTCCGATGGTTCCTCAAACACCTGCGGGTATCGGTCGAGCACTGCTTGGAGGGAGGGAGTAATTTGTTGTTGATCATCAACTTCACTCATGTAAAGCAGCACCACATGCACAATAGAGTCATTGCGTTCCATTTCTTCCAACTGGGATAGAGAAATCTAGGCTGGCTGTTGCATCTTCGGACACAACCCTTGCAGCAGCACTGTATTTCCCTTGTGCTGAAATGTCAGTGTCTTGCGCACCCAATCCACCATCATAGGTCCACTACTCTCAAGCCAATCCACTCCTATCACCATATCGTAGCAGCCTAAGGATAGCACCCGCAAGTCAGTGGAGAATTCCTGCCCTTGCACCTCCCATTTGCACTGGGAAATGTAACCAGAACAGGAGAGCAGTCCTCCATCTGCTATCTTGACTGACACTGGAGCCATTGCCCGAACGCGATCCAAAAACTTGCCCGCAATTGCCTCACTGATAAAGCTATGAGAGCTTCCCGAGTCCACCAATATCCACACCTCCTGTTCATCAATGTGCCCCAACAGCCGTACTGTCTGTGGCGTTGTCTGCCCTGTGGTGGCCAGTTTAGAGATAGACATCAGCTGCTCTTCTTCAGGTTCAGGGTTTTGCTCCTGACGCTCAATTTCTTATGCCTGCAATAATTCCAGCAGTTCCTCTACAATGTGCAGTTGAACAGTGGGGGCGCACTGGTGGCCTTGCCCCCATCTTTCCCCGCACTTGAAGCAAAGCCCACGGGCTCTGCGATAGTTTCTCAGTGCGGCGACTCGATCCTCGCCCCGAGCCGGCGGTTGTTCTGGCCGTCGTTCCGCCCCCCGGGCTCCGTCCAACCCCCGACGATCCTCAGCTACTGCTGGTGGTGCAGGAAGCAAGGCTCTCTGGGGCACTGGTGCCAGCACCAGACGTGGCTGGCCCAGTGCCGGTGGCTGCTCCTGCCTCCGATAATCGCGTCGCGGCTGTGCGTCGAGTAGATCCTCCTGTAACAGAGACAAGTAATAGGCAGCATCGAGGTCTTTTGGACGATGCAAAACCACACCGGATCGAATATCTGAACGCAACCCATCTAAGAACTTGGTAGTAAAATACACTGGATCAAACCCAGGATTATGTGCTAACAGATTATGCATCAGCTCCTCAAACTGGGTCATGTAATCCGACACTGAACCCGTCTGTGATAACTGGGCAAATTGACGGAGTTGCACCTGATATTGGTCGCGTCCGAATTTGCTACAGAGTGCAGCACACAACTCTTCCCACTCTATTGTTTTCATCCCTGACTCATACAATTGCAGCCATCAGGCAGCGTTACCCATGAAGTGCAAGGTCGCCACCCGCACCCACACATCTTTACTGACCCCATAAATAGCAAAATACTTTTCGCACTTAGTCTTCCAGAATTGAGGGTTATCCCCATCGAATTGTGGAAAATCGAGCTTGGGCAGGGCCCAATGCGCGAGAGGCGCGTGCTGGGTGTGATATTGCTGCCCTTCACTCATCGACCCACGAACCAACTCCAGATCCCTTTGTACTGGATTATCAGAGAAGGAAGAAGGTAACACACCCTTGACCGGAGGCGGTACCAGGGTGGTGACCACCCCGTGAACCAAGCCAACGAAGTCGTCGATCCCGTCGTGGCCAATTGGCCCTGAATGCTTCGAGCGACAGGCAGTGGCACCCGCGCGGTTCCTTCCTCGATGGCCGCCGGATCCGCCAGTACGGGGTGCAGCGCGATCCGACCCACTTGAGTTCGTAGCTCGTCGATCTGACCTTGCAGGTTCTGGACCGCCGGTCGCCATAGCTCCAGCGACTGCTGGATCACCTCCAACTTGGCGTCGTTGGCAGCACGACCCTCCTGGACTGACTGGATCAATGATGTGAGTTGCTCCTCCATCGCCGCCGTCTTGAGCGCCTGCTTGCTGGTGTAGCGCAGTCGGGGTACGCCGTCTCCAGGTCGGCTGACCTCTGATACCAACTGTAATGGGTCCAATCTAGATCTGGGGAAGGAGGAGTTGGTAGCAGGGAGGAAAGGAAGGAGGCCAGAGAAGATCAGCTTCTCATAGGATATTCGGTTACAATAATTCTTGATGCCCTGACTCACTCAACACACACCTCATATAACACGAGCCCAGCACGCAGGCCAGCTTGCTCACACGCTTTCACTCACTGACTGGCCCACTCTTCAGCGTCTTCTTTTCCTCCTGCTCGCCTGATTCGCTGTTCGCTGGGCCCCCAAGGTCAAATCCCTTGACCCCGTCGTAGCGTGCTATACTGTTCGTGACACCAAGCCTATCCCTGGTCATTGCATGCACAGCCTTCTATTTTTGCTATTCAACTCTTTTTTGTTACCATAATTGTTCTATTCATCAATTAACAACACACATAGAAGCTGATATTTGATGCCAAAATATACATAAGCATCATCAAGTTGATTCTTTTGTCACATGCAATGTACATGAAAGGAGAATAACCATTAGACAATAAAATATTGGTTCCTGGCCATTAGTGTCCATGGACATCTCAGCCAATAGAATTTTCCACCTAAGGTTTTGATTACTGTGACTTTATTAATCAAACTTTGAAATAGCTATTTCCCGTCAACAATCACAGTTGTCCCATAAGCATCTTCTAATCCCTTTGCACCTGAACAAACAAATCTTAGTGCTCAGATCAGATAATTTTTATTATCTACATAGGAATAGTTATTTCGAGGTACCTGACAAATATCAAAATTATAATTGACCTCTTTGGCTCAAGGCCTGCATGACAGACATGGAGAAAACAAGCAGTGTTCACTTGTGACACACTAGGCACTGTTTTCTTGATCTTAAACATTGGTGGTTGTCACCTTTTTATTATCTACGGCCTAATCCTTACCTTTGATTTCTTCCAAACTCTATTCATTTAGTAAATGGCAAATGCATTTCAAGTATCTTGATTGTCTGCTTATGAACTACATAATATAAGCAGATAATTTTTATATAAAAACTGCATAATTAAAATGCGTCTCACTTCATGGTTACACTAGAACTGCTAGGAACTGACAACATTAAACCTTTTGGACTGCGGCTAAAGCATTCTGCATGCGATTCTGCCAGTCTCACTGTCAAAGTTCACACCATGCACATATACAATTGAAGGAATGAATAAATTAGGTCCTGCAACTGATAAACTATAGTCCACACAACACCATCAAGCAACCTTGGCTAAACTCTAAAACTCCTTTCCTACTAACGGCACCTCCCTGAAAAACTTGACACAAGTCCTTTAGAGAATTTCACTATAACTGAAGTTTTGGACTAGGCCGGTTCTGAAAGTTTGAAGGATCGAACCATTACCCTATGTTATTCCAAGACCTGTGTCCACTCACCCGACCACCAGCCCGGCTTAATTGTCTTCACAATCACAGCAAACTTCAAGTATAAGCGAGATTTATGTTCTTTTGCTAGAGTAAGTTATTTACATTATGTAAGCAATTTTAAAGTTATGTATATAACTTTTTACATTACCTTTACATGGTGAAATTCTTTCTGTGGTGAGAAGATAGGGATCACTCTATGGGAAAAACTTTTTGCACGTATGGTTACTAGAGGTTTTGCACAAACAAACGATCATCACTGTCACTACAAAATTTATCAGATAAAAAAAATTGAAGTTCAGAGTTCTCATCTTTAATTTATTTTGCATATGTTGCTCATCCTAATATTTAATTGTGCAAATTTTATTGATATTACTTCTTCATTTCTCATATATACTTAAATTTATTTTAGTCTCAAAGAATTAAAGAAAGAGGCTTTTTTTATAACAACAATAGATGTGAAAAAGAGGCATACTCAATTGAAGATGTAGATCTGTAACATGTCTGATCCGCATAATCATTCCTGAAAATGAACACATCCTTATGATAGACCTTGTAACGCCCTCGATGCAGCTATATCTCCCACGTTTCGAAGCACGACTTAGAGGCATAACCGCATTGGAAGCAATGTCGCAAGTGAGGTAATCTTCACACAACCCATGTAATACATAAGGGAAAAGATACATAGTTGGCTTACACTCGCCACTTCACGCAATACATGAATAAAGCATTACATCATCCAGATACAATCAGGGTCCGACTACGGAACCAAAATAAAAGAAGACTACCCCAAATGCTACACAGATCCCCGATCGACCCCAACTTGGCTCCACTACTGATCAACTAGAACAAAACGACACAAAGGACAAGATCTTCAACGAGCTCCTCCTTGAGCTTGGTTGCGTCACCTGCTCGGTAACATCGGCACCTGCAAACTGGTTTTGGAAGTATCTGTGAGTCACGGGGACTCAGCAATCTCACACCCTCGCGATCAAGACTATTTAAGCTTATAGGAAGGGTAAAAGGTATGAGGTGGAGCTGCAGCAAGCGACTAGCATATATGGTGGCTAACATACGCAAATGAGAGCGAGAAGAGAAGGCAAAGCGCGGTCGAGAAAGTATGATCAAGAAGTGATCCTAGAACAACCTACGTCAAGCATAACTCCAACACCGTGTTCACTTCCCAAACTCCGCCGGAAAGAGACCATCACGGCTACACACGCGGTTGATGTATTTTAGTTAAGATAAACTTCACGTTTTCTACAACCGGACATTAACAAATTCCCATCTGTCCATAACCGCGGGCACGGCTTTCGAAAGTTCAAAACCCTGCAAGGGTGTCCCAACTTAGCCCATCACAAGCTCTCACGGTCAACGAAGGATATTCCTTCTCCCAAGACAATCCGATCAGGCTCGGCATCCTGGTTACAAGACATCCTCGACAATGGTAAAACAAGTCCAGCAACACCGCCCGAATGTGCCGACAAATCCCGATAGGAGCTGCACATATCTCGTTCTCAGGGCACACTCAGATAGGTCAAGCTACGAGTAAAACCAACCCTCGAGTTGCCCGGAGGTGGCCCTGCAGGCTGCCCATTTCGAACCAACACTCAGAGGAGCACTGGCCTGGGGGGATTAAAATAAAGATGACCCTTGAGTCTGCAGAACCCAAGGGAAAGAAAAGGCTAGGTGGCAAATGGTAAAACCAATGTTGGGCATTGCTGAAGGAGTTTTATTCAAGGCGAACTGTCAAGGGGTTCCCATTATAACCCAACCGCGTAAGGAACGCAAGATCCGGGAACATAACACCGATATGACGGAAACTAGGGCGACAAGAGTGGAACAAAACACCAGGCATAAGGTCGAGCCTTCCACCCTTTACCAAGTATATAGATGCATTAATTAAATAAGAGATATTGTGATATCCCAACAATAATATCCATGTTCCAAACATGGAACAAGCTCCAATCTTCACCTACAACTAACAACGTTATAAGAGGGGCAGAGCAAAGTGGTAACATAGCCAAACAACGGTTTGTTAGGACAAGGCGGGTTAGAGGCTTGGCTTAACAATATGGGAGACATGATAAGCAAGTGGTAGGTATCGCAGCATAGGCATAGCAAAAGAGCGAGCAACTAGCAAGCAAAGATAGAAGTGATTTCGAGGGTATGGTCATCTTGCCTAAAATCCCGCAAGGAAGAAGAACGAGTCCATGAAGAAGTCAAATGGACGTAGACAAACGGGTCCTCACAAACACGACATTACCAGAACCAACCCGAAGAAGAAACACCGGAAAGAAGCACACAACATAGTAAACAACCAACACATGAACATGGTATGACATGTGGGATGCGGTATGTGATGCATATGCATGATTTGCAAAGGAATGATTGGACCTGGCCTCAACTTGTAAATCCAAGAGTGTCACTGGAAAGGTGGGGTGATTTCGGTTGAAATCGATATAAAGATCACCGAAATCGGATGCACGGTTTGGAAATGGCAAGCAAAACAAATATGGCACCGGTCTGCGATAAACAGCAAGTAGCCATATAAATGCATCAAGATAATTATGCCACAGCACTCAAACATGGCAACAAGATACATGGCAGGGATCCACTCATGATGCTTGACAAAAGATGAACACTGAGCTACGGCTAAAACACTCATTAACAGGTTCAAACAAGCGTGGCAAAAGTGCAAATGATAACAGGTTTCAGACTTAGTGAAATTAATGCAAGTCTAAAATTTATCATCAGGAAGCACACTTTAGAGCATGAAAACTACATGCTACAGGAACTTAACATGAAAAAACAAGGCATGGAATGAAGCTACTCAAAGCACTTAACAAAAGTCCCTTAATGACGTTGAGCCAAAAGGGATCAGAAAATACAATTGCAAGCATGTGAACATGGCAAAAACATAAACAGATCTCAGACTTAGAGAAAAACTGGAGCATGCAAATCAGTTAACGAGTAGGCATGTTTACGAGCTCGATGCACTCACTACAGAGCATGGCATGACACACTAAGCATACACCCATCAAGAATACATGGCATAGGAGCTATACATGGCAAGAACAACAACATAGCATGCACGGATCAATAGCAACATCCTCGGCAAAAATCGCTAACAAGTCAACAATGTGCCAGGTTTCACGAAATAGCAAAAATAGAACTCGATTGACTCAAGCTAGGGTGCTCCATAAATGAAAACAAAGACATGCATGGATAGAGCACCACAATGTTAACAAAACATCCTTACTGATCATCCTCAAAAGAGGCACGGATCACTAGGAAACAACATGAACATATGGCATAACGACAAAAATCAGGACAAGGACTTTGCAAGCTTGTGCTAGTCAGCATTACCGATTACGCTACTTTGCAAGCTTGTGCTAGTCACCACAAATATCACAAAAATACATGACAATCACCACTGTAAAGATGGCATGGCATATAACAAAACACATGTAGAGCTCAGGGTCATAGCATGCACACATAAATCATGGCAAAAATGACAAAATGCCATTTGCTGAAACAAATCTGACAAATTACTCATATAGCCCTCTTCCAACAGTATTTCGGGCATCAAGATGAGCTCAAATAAAAATGACGCAATGACACAAAATGATGTACTCGTCGAGACGAACATTTTGATATGCTACACGCACGAATCAGAGCAACGGTGACGGAGTTATGATGCGATGAAAAGTGCACAAAAATTACTAAGATCTGGGGACTTAGCCATATCACCTCGTGGAAAAAGTCAACCCGGGACGAGACGGAGCGGGACGGAGGGATCTGGGTCGCGGGACGGAGTGTTTGGATCGGGCACCCGGTGGATCTCGTCCACCCCCGACGAGAACTCACTGGAGTTGGCCGGAGGGACGCCGGAGACGGAGAAGGAGGCGCTGGGGCTCGCCGGAGTTGCCCCGGGCGGCGGATCCGGCGACCCAAGGCGGTAGCGCAGCTGAGGTCCGGCGGCGGAGCAGCTCGAGGCGGCGGAGACGGGCTGCGACGAGGTCGCGTGGTGGAGGCGGCGGCCGGCGGCGAGCGCAGCGGCGAGGAGGCGCAGAGGCAGCGGGGTGGCGCGCGGTGGAGTCGGCGGCGGCGTGGGGAAGGCGCTCGGGTAGCAGCGGTCGGGCCAGGCGCGGGGCACGTGGTCGGGCCGGGCGGGCCGGCCGTGGGCCCACAGGGCCGCGGCGGCGCGGGGGAGAGAGAGGACGCGCGGCGAGGTGACGTGGAGGGCGTCGGTTGGTTGCGGCGGCGGGGTGAGAGACGTGGCGCGACACCATTGGACGGAGGGGCCTGGCCGGTGGACATGTCCGGCGCGGAGATGTATGTCCGGTGGCGCGAGGACGAAGGGATCTAGGGTTAGGGGCGAAATAGACCCGGGGCTGAAATGGAGGGATCTATTTATAGAGGTAGAGGGAGCTAGGAGAGTCCAAATGAGGTGCGGTTTGCGACCACGCGATCGTGATCGAATGACCGAGATGATGGAGAGGTCTTAGGTGGGTTTTGGGCCACTTTGGAAAGGTGTTGGGCCGCAACACACACGAGGCCTTTACGGTCCCTCGGTTAACCGTTGGAGTATCAAACGAAGTCCAAATGGCACGAAACTTGACAGGCGGTCTACCTGTAGTAAACCAAGGCCGCATGGCAAGTCTCGGTCCAATCCTAAAACATTTAACACCCGCACACGAAAAGAGGTAGAAAGGGACACCGGATGACATAGGAGCACCGGATTGCAAAACGGACAACGGGGAAAATGGTCGGATGCATGAGACGAACATGTATGCAAAAGAAATGCACATGATGACATGATATGCAATGCATGACACGCAAGCAAAGACAAGGAAACAACAGCGAATAACTAGAGGACACCTGGCACATCGGTCTGGGGGCGTTACAGACCCGCACCTCTACTACTCGGATTTTCACTTTTTTGCTCCTAATATTCAATGAATGATTACAAACATGAGGACAAACACTTGGTAGAAACAACAAATAAATGAGATCAAAGAATTCACTATCTAAAGAAGTGCTCAAACTATAATAAAGAAAGGAAAGAAGTTGCTAATAAACAAATAAAACTATTTTTTAAAGGGGGTTACGCTATTAACCTACTGACTAGCAGCATCCATGGACTATGACCGTCGGAATCTCCATTGTACAGCAGGACTAAATTGCAAGGCCAGGATAGCACAACTCGGTAGTGCTTTACACATATTCTGCTTCACTGCATCAAACATGGAGAGCCAGAACCGATTTCACTCAACTAATTATACATTATCGATTATGTACTTTAATGTACCATTATCCATTGTCTATTTGGGAATTTCTTACATAAGAGTGGTCCGTGCAGTACAAACCAAAAGAATTGGTCAGACAGAAACAAAGATTTATTAAAAAGAGCATGCGCCACTACTTACATACATATGAAGTAGATGGGTGTAGGCTTGAACGTTCGCTGGGGTAGAGGACATCTCAATCCCAGTGAACTAGATGGATGATACTGCCTTTTATGCATTATATATAATCATAAGTACATGGAAAAAGTACACTATAGACTACCTTCAAAATAATAACTGACTTACCTAGGCTAACAAGATATGACATGATGGAGATGGTCAACTACTCCGCATAAGTACCGGGAAAATGCATCAACATTTGATGGAAATAGTTCAGTAATACCAAACATCGGAGATGGTCAACTACTCCGCATAAGTACCGGAAAAATGCATCAACATTTGATGGAAATAGTGCAGAAATACCAAACATCGACACTCTAACATCTGATATTTGAAGCTTAGTACAACAATGTTGAGAGCATCAGATCATCGTTATATGTCACTTGTAGAATGCAATCAGACCTAATTTTACTACCCAGTTATTAAAATTAATTTGTCTTTGGAAATACTATTAAAACTATAGATAATCACAAATACACTAATTACTTCTTTAATTTGCTGAGGGGGCAAAAACTAATTAACAATTTGGCTTAAGCTGCGTTGGCGTCCAGACTTACTACTATCTCATTTCAATAGTAGCCAGTATACCATTTGTCACTATTAAGAAGTATCTTAAAGTATGGTTCAGTCGTACAAAGACAGAAAAAAGAAAAAAGAAGAGGGGGAACCTGCAGGTGAAAGAATGCGACACTGAAGCCGGGTTGCGACTGTCGAAAATGAAGATGATGCATCGGGGTGCCCACTTGGGGACAGCTACGATGCCTCCGGCCCGACACTCGGGTACCGATAACAACCCAGGATCCCGACAACCACAATCTGCAGGAGCTAAGGGGAACGAGATCCACTCCTTCAACGCCTCAATTGAAGCCGGCGGCAATTGCGCCGTCGAGTACGACGAACTCGCATCCTCCCTCACGCAGCTGATATCAGGGCCCCGATACCCGTTGACGGCCCGGGAGATTGACGTGGCATGCGCATAGGCAAACTATGTGCAGTCCTAGCCACGAGGTGTGTGAGTGAGGACCATGAAGTAGGAGAGGAGACCGAGGGGAGCTTCGAGGTGATCCTCACATATGCGGTAGATCCAGGCTTGCTCATCCTTTTCCATGGCTGGGAGTGGGAGCTCCGGAGAAGACAAGGCTTTCTTTTTTGGGACAGGGAGAAGACAAGAAGACTCGAGAAAGGAGAAAATGAAGGGTCATGTTTTTTTTTTTTTTTTGAAAGGAAAATGAAGGGTCATGTTGGTGGTACCTGTAGCCGCACTACGTTTTTTTGGACGTGTACACATTGTACGTGTTGACACTTGACAGTCTGGATAGTTACATGGAACTTTGCCTAGGTGAAAAGATGAGCCAACGCTGGTACTACTTCCGGCGTAGTACATATTTAAGTTAACTTAGTCAAATGTCTATCAAATAAAGAGCCACCATGAATGGAAATCCCTTTTGGAGCTCGGCCTCCAATGAGGCCTCCAAATACAAATTTGAAATTTCATCGAAATTCATATTTTTACATTTCAAAAAATTCTGAAAAAATATAGATATACAAGGAGGCATAACACACATGTGTGTAAATTTTCAGTTCAAAATACATTGAAATGAGGGCTGTGCAAAAAAGGCAAATCTGGGGCTATTTAACACATGATACTATTCATTCTCCCAAGCCATGAATTTGTCTTTTTTGTATAGGTCGCAACGCAAGGTATTTCATCATGAATTTTTACAAACATGTGTGTTACATCCTTACATGCACGCATATTTTTTTCAAAAAAAATTGAACAATAAAATTTTGAATTTGAATTTTTCAAAAATAAAGGGCCCCATGGAGCTCGGCCTCCAAAACGCCTCTCTCCACCATGAACCATTTTAGCATATAAATGTTGTATTACAATTGAGACACTTATTTTGAAGCAGAGGGAGTATATCAAATTCAAAAAAATGAAAAATATGTTCATTGTCAATTAAAAAGAGAAGGTGAGACATAATTAATGAATATCACAAGTACACACTTCTACACTAATAGGTTGATATGTCAATATATACATTTGGAAAATGCTACATATATAAATTGCACCCTAGGATTGTGAAAATTCAACATGTCCCTTTTTTACAATGTTCTCCCTGAAAATAAAAATTCAGCATGTCCATAGCAAGCAAGTACATGATTATATATATTTATATATCAATGAGAAAACAAAATTATACCTAATACAAAACTATAAAACTATGTTTACAAAATGCTCATAGTTGTGAACGTTCTCACATTTGATTCCATTTTCCTTTGGATCAATTAAATAATGTGCTCTCCTGATATAACTTTATAAATTCCTAACCCGAACATCGGGCGGGCCACTCTACAAGTTGGTGTAAAAGTTAAAAGTGCTAGCTAAATTATTGACTCTAGTGCAAGTGGAAGATTGTTGGAAATATACCCTAGATGAAATAATATTGTATTACCATATTTCCATTATTCATAATTAAGAGTTTGTATTTCATTATATAACTTCTATGATCCTGGAATATGCGATTCAGTGGAAAACTCATATGGACGTGTGAAATGATGAACGGTAAACAGTAGGTTCCCGATCTCGCCTCTAAGACTGGCTCAAGTGTTGTTGGTGATCACGTTTCCTGGACCTTAGGATATTGTAAGTGTAACGATAGTCCTAAAACAACATTGAGGGTATGACGTTAGAAGAACGATCATATTGAATCGACCCAAACTTGTTTGTTATACTTTGTGATTATATCGTCTGAAATCATTTGTTGTAACATGGAGTGTTAGCATGTCCTTTAGTTCCTCAAACCATGATAGTGTCTCGGTCACTTCCTACCAGACGATGGACTTTGGGGTTGCTCAAACGTCATCTGTAACAAGGTGATCATAACGACAACTTTCAGGCACACCGGAAAGTTTGACAAGTGACCGGGTAGCTCGAGAGTGGGATCTACTCCGACAATGGAGAGATATTATTCGGGGCCTCTCGGTGCGATGACATCCATCGTTTTCTGGCCAGACACAAGTGCCTATGTCATGGGGATGCCGGAACACGTCAACGAGAAAGATGAACAAAACCGATAACGGGAGCAATGCCATAGTGAGCATGGTGATGACTCAGGATGATACCGATGCACACCGAGGTTTGAAAAGTATCCCGAAGTAAAGGCAACATCACATGATAATCAAAGGTTCACTCAAACATCATTCGTGTAATCACAGGGACCAATATGGATGTCCACGGTTTCGCTATCGGTCATTGAATGAAGGGGTTTTGTTCATGTCTATGATTTACCGAACCTACGGGGTCACGAGCTTAAGGTAATCATGATCTACTGAGTGTTATTGTGACGGGAGTGATGAGAATATATTTATAGAATTGTTTCATTAATATCTGGAATAGTTCCTAGAGGTTCCGGAAGCATTTCGGGGTCACCAGAAGGGTTTCGATGAATATCGGGTAATACCGGGTATTACTGATTAATATATATAGGTGGAAAATGTTTCCAGGGATGTTGAATTATATATAATGCTCTAAAAATGTTTAGAACATTTCATATTTAATTTAAATATGAACGGGCCTAAAAGGCCAAGAGGTGGAAGGCAACTTGGGCCAAAAAGGCCCAAGTGGGAAGGGGAGGAGTCAGACTCCTCCTCCCCTTAGATGGCGTACCAAGGGGGACTGCTTCCCCTTGGTGGTAGCCCTCCATCTTCCTTCCAACCTATATATACTAGGGGATTTGCTCCTTTGGGCATTCAAGTTTTGGAGCCTCCCCTAGTTGATCTAGTTCTAGTTCCTGTTAGTCCTAGTTGACTAATTAGAGATGGCCCTAGCCACCTCTAATCCCCATAATTAGAAGCATTGTGTGGTTCTAATCTCATCCCTTTAATTCTCCAGCGATGATTAGCTCTAGACGGTGAAGCGCTACCAGATCATGAAGAGTGTACGCTTGCAACCGAGTACAGGGGCCGTGCTTTCGGTCTTCTGTTCGAGGGATTGTTCGTGGGCGATTTGTGGGATCGTCATCAACATTCGAGGGACTCAAAGTATGATCTACACCAACTCGTCTACTTCTATTGCACTCCTGGAGTCAGTAATGATCATTGATCCAAACCTGTTATGCATCTTCATATAGTTCCTGGGTGATCGTAGGGCGATTTTTTTGTTTTCTACTACGTTTCCCAACAATCACTACCCCCATGGTCGAGGACAAATCCTTGGCCATGGAGGGTCAAGTGGAAGGCCATGGGGAGAAATTTCCCTCTGGCTAGGAAGAACCGGCGGTCGGCCGCCCAATATCTCTGATTCCCATGGCCTAAGAGCCACGCGATCATCAAGTGGCGCTGCCCTTGCCTCCAGCCGACGACGGGGCATCAAGGACGTCGATTCCATAACTCGTTCATGGAAGGGCTGAGCTAGTAGAGCACTAGCGAGCAGTGGGAGGCGGCCTTGACAAGCCCGTCCATCCTTCGCGACCACTGTGCTATCTTCGGCATGGTTCTGAACCAATTTCGGTCCGCCAAAGGTGGGTTAATGGAGGTATTCCTCGGCCTTCCAAAAGGCTTCGAGGTATGACTTTTTAATGCACTATGCTTCTATTATATGGCTCAAACACCTAGTACCCTAAGCATACACAATAGCCCTCAAGGATGGTGCAGAAGCATCATCCGAGAACATAAAAAAATCTTTACTTTTTTAACAAAGATTGAAAAATCTGCCTTTAAATCGTGAATACAGTAACCCCCGAGCCTTGAGTCGATTGAACTAACTAACTAACTTGAGGGTCAATTTGTAGCTTGCTACTGATACGTCTCCAGCGTATCTATAATTTTTGATTGTTCCATGCTGTTATATTATCAATATTGGATGTTTTATAATCATTTTATATTCATTTTATATCATTTTTGGTACTAACCTATTGACATAGTGCCAAGTGCCAGTTCCTGTTTTTCCGTGTTTTTTACATCGCAGAAAATCAATATCAGACGGAGTCCAAATGCCACGAAATTTTACGGAGATTTTTTTTGGACCAGAAGGAACATGTTGGGCCCTGGTTTCACCTGGGGGGGTCCCGAGGAGGGGACAACCCACCAGGGCACGCCAGGAGGCCCAGGCGCGCCCTGGTGGGTTGTGCCCACCTCGAGTGCCCCCGGGCCACCTCTTTGCTCTATAAATACCCCAAAAATTCAAGAACCCGAGGGGAGTCGACGAAATATTCATCCAGCCGCCGCAGAGTCTAGAACCACCAGATCCAATCTAGACACCATCTTGGATGGGGTTCACCACCTCCATTGGTGCCTCTCCGATGATGTGTGAGTAATTCTTTGTAGACATTTGGGTCCGTAGTTAGTAGCTAGATGGCTTTCTCTCTCTCGCTAAATTCTCAATACAATAGTCTCTTGGAGATCCATATGATGTAACTCTTTTTGCGGTGTGTTTGTTGGGATCTGATGAACTTTGAGTTTATGACCAGTCATATCTTTTTAATCCATGAAAGTTATTTGAGTTTCTTTGATCTCTCATATGCATGATCTCTTATAGCCTTGTATTTCTTCTCCGATATTTGGGTTTTGTTTGGCCAACTTGATCTATTTATCTTGCAATGGGAAGAGGTGCCCGGTAGTGGGTTAGATCTTATGGTGCTTGATACCAGTGACAGAAAGGAACCAACACGTATGTATCATTGCTATTAAGGATAAAACAATGGGGTCTATCTCTACATAGATAGATCTTGTCTACATCATGTCATCGTTCTTATTGCATTATTCTATTTTCCATGAACTTAATACACTAGATGCATGCTGGATAGCGGTTGATGTGTGGAGTAATAGTAGTAGATGCAGGTAGGAGTCGGTCTACTAATCATGGACATGATGCCTATGTAATGATCATTGCCTGGATATCGTCATAATTATTTGAGGTTCTATCAATTGCCCAACAGTAATTTGTTTACCCACCATTTGCTATCTTTCTCGAGAGAAGCCACTAGTGAAACCTGCGGCCCCCGGGTCTTCTTTCTCATTAATACGTCCATTTTGCATCATGCTTTCATATCGATATTAATTGCATTATGGGCTGTTATTACACATTATGTCACAATACTTATGCCTTTTCTCTCTTAATTTACAAGGTTTACATGAAGAGGGAGAATGTCGGCAGCAGGAATTCTGGGCTGGAAAAGGAGCAAATATTAGAGACCTATTCTGCACAACTCCAAAAGTCCTGAAACTCCATGAAAGTCAGTTGTGGAATATATTAAAAATATTGGGCAAAGAAACCACCAGAGGGGGGCCACCCACCGTCCACAAGTGTGGGGGCGCGCCCTACACCCCTTGGGCGCGCCCCAGCCTCGTGGGCCACCTTGCAGGCCTCCGATGCCCATCTTCTGGTATAAGGTGTCTTTTGCCCTGGAAAAAATCATAAGGAAGCTTTCAGGACAAAGCGCCGCCGTCTCGAGGCGGAACCTTGGCGGAACCAATCTAGGGCTCCGGCGGAGCTGTTCCGCCGGGGAAACATCCCTCCGGGAGGGGGAAATCGTCACCATCGTCATCACCATCGGTCCTCTCATTGGGAGGGGGTCAATCTCCATCAACATCTTCGACAGCACCATCTCCTCTCAAACCCTAGTTCATCTCTTGTATCCGATCTTTGTCTCAAAACCTCAGATTGGTACCTGTGGGTTGGTAGTAGTGTTGATTACTCCTTGTAGTTGATGCTAGTTGTTTTATTCGGTGGAAGATTATATGTTCGGATCCTTTATGCATTTTTTGGGCCTAGGGGAAGGCATTGGGAAGTAATAAATAGATGATGGGTTGCTAGAGTGACAGAAGTTTAAACCCTAGTTTATGCGTTGTTTCGTAAGGGGCTGATTTTGATCCATATGTTTCATGCTATGGTTAGGTTTACCTTAATTCTTCTTTCGTAGTTGCGGATGCTTGCGAGGGGGGTTAATCATAAGTGGGATGCTTGTCCAAGGAAGGGCAGTACCCAAGCACCGGTCCACCCACATATCAAATTATCAAAGTAACGAACGCGAATCATATGAGCATGATGAAAACTAGCTTGAAGATAATTCCCATGTGTCCTCGGGAGCGCTTTACTTTATATAAGAGTTTGTCCAAGCTTGTCCTTTGCTACAAAAAGGATTGGGTCACCTTGTTGCACCTTGTTTACTTTTGTTACTTGTTACTCGTTATGAATTACCTTATCACAAAACTTTCTGTTACCGATGATTTCAGTGCTTGCAGAGAATACCTTACTGAAAACCACTTGTCATTTCCTTCTGCTCCTCGTTGGGTTTGACACTCTTACTTATCGAAAGGACTACGATAGATTGATACGTCCATTTTGCATCATGCTTTTATATTGATATTTATTGCATTATGGGCACTTATTACACATTATGTCACAATACTTATGCCTATTCTCTCTTATTTTACAAGGTTTGCATGAAGAGGGGGAATGCCGGCAGCTGGAATTCTGAGCTGGAAAAGGAGCATATATTAGAGACCTATTCTACACATCTCCAAAAGTCCTGAAACTTCACGGGAGCATGTTTCAGAATATATATAAAATATTGGGCGAAAGAAGTACCGGAGGGGGACCACCCACCGTCCACGAGGGTGGGGGTGCGCCCCCTGCCTCGTGGGCCCCCTGGCAGCCTTCTGATGCCCATGTTTGGCTATATGGAGTCTTTCGTCGAGGAAAAAATCATAAGCTAGGTCACGGGATGAAACTCCGCCGCCACGAGACGGAACCTTGGCGGAACCAATCTAGGGCTCCAGCGGAGCTGTTCTGCCGGGGAAACTTCCCTCCGGGAGGGGGAAATCATCACCATCGCCATCACCAACGATCCTCTCATCGGGAGGGGGTCAATATCCATCAACATCTTCACCAGCACCATCTCTTCTCAAACCCTACTTCATCTCTTGTATCCGATCTTTGTCTCTAAACCTCAGATTGGTACCTGTGGGTTGCTAGTAGTGTTGATTACTCCTTGTAGTGGATGCTAGTTGGTTTTTTCGGTGGAAGATCATATGTTCAGATCCTTTATGCATATTAATACCCCTCTGATTATGAACATGAATATGATTTGTGAGTAGTTACATTTGTTCCTGAGGACATGGGAGAAGTCTTGCTATAAGTAGTCATGTGAATTTGGTATTCATTCCATATTTTGATGAGATGTATGTTGTCTTTCCTCTAGTGGTGTCATGTGAACGTCGACTATATGACACTTCACCATTGTTTGGGCCTAGGGGAAGGCATTGGGAAGTAATAAGTAGATGATGGGTTTCTAGAGTGACAGAAGCTTAAACTCTAGTTTATGCGTTGTTTCGTAAGGGGCTGATTTGGATCCATATGTTTCATGCTATGGTTAGGTTTACCTTAATTCTTCTTTCGTAGTTGCGGATGCTTGCGAGGGGGGTTAATCATAAGTGGGATGCTTGTCCAAGGAAGGGTAGTACCCAAGCACCAGTCCACCCACGTATCAAATTATCAAAGTAACGAACGCGAATCATATGAGCATGATGAAAACTAGCTTGAAGATAATTCCCATGTGTCCTCGGGAGCGCTTTTCTTTATATAAGAGTTTTTCCTGGCTTGTCCTTTGCTACAAAAAGGATTGGGCCACCTTGCTGCACCTTGTTTACTTTTGTTACTTGTTACCCGTTATGAATTACCTTATGACAAAACTTTCTGTTACCGATAATTTCAGTGCTTGCAGAGAATACCTTACTGAAAACCACTTGTCGTTTCCTTCTGCTCCTCGTTGGGTTCGACACTCTTACTTATCGAAAAGGCTACGATAGATCCCCTACACTTGTGGGTCATCAAGACTCTTTTCTGGCACCGTTGCTAGGGAGTGAAGCGCCTTTGGTAGGTGGAATTTGGTAAGGAAAATTTTATATAGTGTGCTAAAATTTACTATCACTTGTTACTATGGAACATAATCCTTTGAGGGGCTTGTTCGGGGTTTCTTCACCCCGACCAGTAGAGCAAAGAGTTGCTCCTCAACCTACTGAACCTACTGAAAATGTTAACTTTGAAATTCCTTCGGGTATGATAGAGAAACTGCTAGCTAATCCTTTTACAGGAGATGGAACATTGCATCCCGATTTGCACCTAATCTATGTGGATGAAGTTTGCGGATTATTGAAGCTTGCAGGTATGCCCGAGGATGTTATCAAGAAGAAGGTCTTCCCTTTATCTTTGAAGGGAGAGGCATTGACATGGTTTAGGCTATGTGATGATATGGGATCATGGAACTACAACCGATTGAAATTGGAATTTCATCAGAAGTTTTATCCTATGCATCTTGTTCATCGTGATCATAATTATATATATAATTTTTGGCCTCGCGAAGGAGAAAGCATTGCTCAAGCTTGGGGGAGGATTAATTCAATGTTATATTCATGCCCCAATCGTGAGCTCTCAAAAGAAATGATTATTTAAAAAATTTATGCTCGGCTTTCTCTCAGTAATCGCTCCATGCTCGATACTTCTTGTACTGGTTCTTTTATGATGAAGACTATTGAATTCAAATAGGATTTATTGGAAAGAATTAAACGCAACTCTAAAGATTGGGACCTCGACGAAGGTAAGGAGTCAGGTATAACACCTAGTTTGATTGTGTTAAATCTTTTATGGATACCGATGTTTTCCGTGAATTTAGCACTAAATATGGACTTGACTCTGAGATGGTAGCTTCTTTCTGTGAATCATTTACTACTCATGTTGATCTCCCTAAGGAGTAGTGGTTTAAATATAATCCTCCCATTGAAGTAAAAGTAGTTGAACCTATTAAAGTTGAAGAAAAGACTATCACTTATAATGAACCTGTTGTTCCTACTGCTTATATTGAGAAACCACCTTTCCCTGTTAGAATAAAGGATCATGCTAAAGCTTAAAATGTGGTTCGTAAGAGTAATACTAGAACACCTACACCCTCTGAGTAAATTAAAGTTGAACCTAGTGTTGCTATGGTTAAAGATATCTTGGCCGATAATATTGATGGGCATGTTATTTACTTCCGTGATGAAGCTGCTAGAATTGCTAGACCCGATACTAAAAATAAACATAGACCTATTGTAGGCATGCCTGTTATTTCTGTTAAAATAGGATATCATTGCTATCATGGCTTATGTGATATGGGTGCTAGTGCAAGTGCAATACCTCATTCCTTATGTAAAGAAATTATGCATGATATTGCACCTGCTGAGATAGAGGGAATTGATGTTACTATTAAACTTGCCAATAGAGACACTATTTCACTAGTTGGGATTGTTAGAGATGTTGAAGTCTTGTGTGGAAAAGTTAAATATCCTGCTGATTTTCTTGTTCTTAGTTCCCCACAAGATAACTTTTGTCCCATTATATTTGGTAGACCCTTCTTGAATACTATTAATGCTAAGATAGACTACAATAAGGATATTGTTTCTATTGGGTTAGGGGATATGTCTCATGAATTCAATTTTGCTAAGTTTCATAGACAACCCCATGATAAATAATTGCCCAGTAAAGATGAAATTATTGGTCTTGCTTCTATTCTCGTGCCTCCTAATGATCCTTTAGAACAATATTTGCTAGACCATGAAAATGATATGTTTATAAATGAAAGAAGAGAAATAGATGAAGTATTCTTTAAACAGGGACCTATCTTGAAACACAACTTGCCTGTTGAAATCCTAGGCGATCCTCCTCCACCTAAGGGTGATCCCGTGTTTGAGCTTAAACCTTTACTTCATAATCTTAAATATGCTTATCTTGATGAGAAAGAGATATATCCTATTATTATTAGTGCCAACCTTTCAGAGCATGAAGAAAAGAAATTATTGAAAACTCTGAAGAAGCACCATGCTGCTATTGGATATACTCTTGATGATCTTAAGGGCATTAGTCCAGCTCTATGCCAGCAAAAAATAAAATTGGAGAAAGACGTGAAACCGGTTGTTGATCACCAACGACGGTTAAATCCTAAGATGAAAGAAGTGGTAAGAAAAGAAATACTAAAGCTTCTGGAGGCAGATATAATTTATCCCGTTGCTGATAGTCAGTGGGTAAGTCTTGTCCACTGTGTCCCTAAAAAGGGAGGTATTACTGTTGTTTCTAATGATAAAGATGAATTGATCCCACAAAGAATTGTTACATGTTATAGAATGGTAATTGATTTCCACAAATTAAATAAAGCCACTAAAAAGGATCATTACCCTTTACCTTTAATTGATCAAATGCTAGAAAGATTATCCAAACATACACATTTTTGCTTTCTAGATGGTTATTATGGTTTCTCTCAAATACCTGTGTCAAAAGAGGATCAAGACAAGACAACTTTTACTTGCCCTTTCGGTACCTTTGCTTATAGACGTATGCCTTTTGGTTTATGCAATACACCTGTTACTTTTCAAAGATGTATGACTGCTATATTCTCTAACTTTTGTGAAAAGATTGTTGAGGTTTTCATGGACGATTTCTCCGTTTACGGAACTTCTTTTGATGATTTCTCAAGCAACCTTGATCGAATTTTGCAGAGATGTGAAGAAACTAATCTTGTCTTGAATTGGGAGAAGTGCCACTTTATGGTTAATGAAGGTATTGTCTTGGGGCATAAAATTTCTGAAAGAGGTATTGAAGTTGATAAAGCTAAAGTTGATGCTATTGAAAAGATGTCGTGTCCTAAGGACATTAAAGGTATAGGAAGTTTCCTTGGTCATGCCGGTTTTTATAGGAGGTTCATTAAGGACTTCTCTAAAATGTCCAGGCCTCTGACTAATCTGTTACAAAAAGATGTTCCATTTGTCTTTGATGATGATTGTGTAGAAGCATTTGAAATACTTAAGAAAGCTTTGATTTCTGCACCTATTGTTCAGCCTCCTGATTGGAATTTACCATTTGAAATTATGTGTGATGCTAGTGGTTATGCTGTAGGGGCTGTTCTAGGACAAAGAGTTGATAAGAAACTAAATGTTATCCAATATGCTAGTAAAACTCTATAGAGTTTCCAAAGAAATTATTCTACTACTGAAAAAGAATTTTTAGGAGTTGTGTTTGCTTATGATAAGTTCAGACCTTACATTGTTGATTCTAAAGTAACTGTTCACACTGATCATGCTACTATTAAATATCTTATGGAAAAGAAAGATGCTAAACCTAGACTTATTAGATGGGTTCTCTTGCTACAAGAATTTGATTTGCATATTATCGATAGAAAGGGAGCTGAGAACCCCGTTGCAGACAACTTGTCTAGGTTAGAGAATGTTCTTGATGACCCACTACCTATTGATGATAGCTTTCTAATGAACAACTAGCTGCCATAAATGCTTATCGCACTACTCCATGGTATGCTGATTATGCTAATTATATTGTTGCTAAGTTTATACCGCCTAGTTGCACATACCAGCAAAAGAAAAAGTTCTTCTATTATTTAAGACATTACTTCTAGGATGACCTACATCTCTATAAAGAAGGAGTAGATGGTGTTATTAGACGTTGTGTACCTGAGCATGAACAGGAATAGATCCTACGCAAGTGTCACTCCGAGGCTTATGGAGGACACCATGCTGGAGACAGAACTGCAGGTATTGCAATCGGGTTTTTATTGGCCTACTCTCTTCAAGGATGCCTGTAAGTTTCCCTTGTCTTGTGATGAATGTCAAAGAATTGGTAATATTAGTAGACGTCAAGAAATGCCTATGAATTATTCACTTGTTATTGAACCATTTGATGTTTGGGGCTTTGATTATATGGGACATTTTCCTTCCTCTAATGGTTATACACATATTTTAGTTGTTGTTGATTACATTACTAAGTGGGTAGAAGCTATTCCAACTAGTAGTGCTCATTGATACGTCTCCAACGTATCTATAATTTTTGATTGCTCCATGCTATGTTATCTACTGTTTTGGGAAATATTGGGCTTTATTATCCACTTTTATATTATTTTTGGGACTAACCTATTAACCAGAGGCCCAACCCAGAATTGTTGTTTTTTTGCCTATTTTAGTGTTTCGAAGAAAAGGAATATCAAACAGAGTCAAAACGGAACGAAATCAACTGCAGAAGTTATTTTTGGAAGGAAAGCTACCGGATGGACTTGGACCCCACGTCAGGAGCCAAGGGAGGTGCTCACGAGGGTGGGGGGCGCCCCCCATAGGGCGCGCCCCCTGCCTCATGGGGCCCCCGAAGCTCCACCGACGTACTTCCTGCACCCATATATCTTCACGTACCCTAAAACTTCCAGAACAGATGATAGATCAGGAGTTCCGCCGCCAGAAGCCTCCGTAGCCACCAAAAACCAATCTAGACCCGTTCCGGTACCCTGCCGGAGGGGGCAATCCTTCTCCGGTGGCCATCTTCATCATCCCGGTGCTCTCCATGACGAGGAGGGAGTAGTTCTCCCTCGGGGCTGAGGGTATGTACCAGTAGCTATGTGCTTGATCTCTCTCTCTCTCTCTTGTGTTCTTGAGGTGGTACGATCTTGATGTATCGCGAGCTTTGCTATTATAGTTGGATCTTATGTTTCTCCTCCCCCTCTTATCTCTTGTAATGAATTGAGTTTCCCCTTTGAATTTATCTTATCGGATTGAGTCTTTATAGATTTGAGAACACTTGATGTATGTCTTGCCATGGATATCTGTGGTGACAATGGTATATCACGTGATTCACTTGATGTATGTTTTGGTGATCAACTTGCGGGTTCCGCCCATGAACCTATGCATAGGGGTTGGCACACGTTTTCGCCGTGATTCTCCGATAGAAACTTTGGGGCACTCTTTGAGGTCCTTTGTGTTGGTTGAATAGATGAATCTGAGATTGTGTGACGCATATCGTATAATCATACCCACGGACACTTGAGTTGACATTGGAGTATATAGGTGACATTAGGGTTTTGGTTGATTTGTGTCTTAAGGTGTTATTCTAGTATGAACTCTAGGGATGTTTCTGACACTTATAGGAATAGCCCAACGGATTGATTGGAAAGAATAACTTCGAGGTGGTTTCGTACCCTACCATAATCTCTTCGTTTGTTCTCCGCTATTAGTGACTTTGGAGTGACTCTTTGTTGCATGTTGAGGGATAGTTATGTGATCCAATTATGTTATTATTGTTGAGAGGACTTGCACTAGCGAAAGTATGAACCCTAGGCCTTATTTCCATGCGTTGCAATACCGTTTACGCTCACTTTTATCATTAGTTACCTTGCTGTTTTTATATTTTCAGATTACAAAAACCATTATCAACTATCCATATTGCACTTTTATCACCATCTCTTCGCCGAACTAGTGCACCTATACAATTTACCATTGTATTGGGTGTGTTGGGGACACAAGAGACTCTTTGTTATTTGGTTGCAGGGTTGCTTGAGAGAGACCATCTTCATCCTACGCCTCCTACGGATTGATAAACCTTAGGTCATCCACTTGAGGGAAATTTGCTACTGTCCTACAAACCTCTGCACTTGGAGGCCCAACAACGTCTACAAGAAGAAGGTTGTGTAGTAGACATCAAGCTCTTTTCTGGCGCCGTTGCCGGGGAGGTGAGTGCTTGAAGGTATATCTTTAGATCTTGCAATCGAGTCTTTTAGTTTCTTGTTTTATCACTAGTTTAGTTTATAAAAGAAAACTATAAAAAATGGAATTGAGTTTGTCTCATACGCTTCACCATTTTAATATCTTTCGTGAGTATGATGGAAAGGATAATTGTGATCAAGTGCTAGAAGAAGAAATCTATAAAATGCTTGGCACTAAATATTTGAATGATGAGCATGATTGCAATGTTGTTAGAATGAATTCCTTGAATATCCATTATGCTAATGTTATGCAAAGCCACAAGCTTGGGGAAGCTATGTTTGATGAAGATGATATTTTTTGTCCCCCAAGCTTTGATGAGCAAATTTATTATAATGAAATCATGCCTCCTATCTATGATGATTATCGTGATGACACGTATGCTTTAAAGAATATTGATAACCATGAAACTTGTCATCTTGATCTTAATTTTCAATCACATGATAGTTATTTTGTTGAGTTAGCTCCCACCATTATTCATAAGAAGAATTTTGCTTATGTGGAGAATAGTAATTTTTCTATGCTTGTAGATCATGAAAAGAATGCTTTAGGTGCTGGTTGTATTGTTGAATTCATTCATGATTCTCCTGAAAATTATTTTTAGGGAGGAATATATGCTTATAGGAATTGCAATAATATCAAGTTTCCTCTCTATGTGCTTAAAGTTTTGAAGTTATGCTTGTTTTACCTTCCTATGCAAGTTGATTCTTGTTCCCATAAGTTGTTTGATCACAAAATCCCTATGCATAGGAAGTGGGCTAAACTTAAATGTGCTAGTCATATTCTTCATGATGCTCTCTTTATGTTTCAATTCTTATCTTTTATGTGAGCATCATTGAAATCACCATGCCTAGCTAGGGGCGTTAAACGATAGCGCTTGTTGGGAGGCAACCCAATTTTATTTTTGTTCCTTGCTTTTTGCTCCTGTTTAGTAATAAATAATTCATCTATCCTCTGTTTAGATGTGGTTTTATGCTTTTAGTTAGTGTTTGTGCCAAGTAGAACCTTTGGGAAGACTTGGGGAAAGTCTTGTTGATCATGCTGTAAAAAACACAAACTTTAGCGCTCACGAGAACTGCTGCCATTTTTATTTGGAGAGTGCTATTTAGTTAATTATTTTGCAGATGATTAATAGATAAATTCCTCAGGTCCAGAAATTTATTTGAGAATTTTATGAATTCCAGAAGTATACGTTTGATCCAGATTACTGCAGACTGTTCTGTTTTTGACAGATTCTGTTTAGTGTGTTGTTTACTTATTTTGATGAATCTATGGCTAGTAAAATAGTTTACAAACCATAGATAAGTTGGAATATAGTAGTTTTAACACCAATACAAATAAATAATGAGTTCATTATAGTACCTTGAAATAGTGTTTTGTTTTCTTTCGCTAACGGAGCTTACGAGTTTTCTGTTAAGTTTTGTGTTGTGAAGTTTTCAAGTTTTGGGTAAGGATTCGATGGACTATGGAATAAGGAGTGGAAATAGCCTAAGCTTGGGGATGCCCAAGGAACCCCAAGGTAATATTAAAGGATAGCCAAGAGCCTAAGCTTGGGGATTCCCCGGAAGGCATCCCCTCTTTCGTCTTCGTTCATCGATAACTTTACTTGGAGCTATATTTTTATTCACCACATGATATGTGTTTTGCTTGGAGCGTTAATTTATTTTGTTAGGATTTGATTTCTGTTATTTATAACAATGTTTTTCATCTTTTATTTCAATAAAAGTGGCATTGATAGCCTTTACTATGCCTATGTTACAAGTGTACATGTTGCTGTTTGAAAACAGAAAGTTTACCGCTGTTGCAATAATTCCCTAGAAAAGTCAGAATGTGATAAAATGTTGAAACCTTTTGAATATTAATCTCTGATAAATTTACTACAGTGGGAATTTTATTTCATAATTTTTGGAGCTAGGGAAGTATGGATGTTGCTATATTCTTTACAGACTATCCTGTTTAGGCAGATTGCTATTATGTTTGCATTGTTTGCATATGTTTGCTTCTTTAATGATTCTATTTGAGGATAGGACTATTAAATATGCGGAGGCCTTTAGTATGCAATGTTGAATAATAATTTTAGTGATTTGCTACATTAGAGTATGATAAGGTTTTGGCAATGGTTTATACTAACTTATCTCACGAGTCCTTGTTGAGTTTTGTGTGGATGAAGCTTTTAAGATTTAGGGAGACCTTGATATGAGAGGAATTAAGGAGACACAAAAGCTCAAGATTGGGGATGCCCAAGGCACCCCAAGATAATATTTCAAGAAGTCTCAAGCATCTAAGCTAGGGGATGCCCCTGTTGGCATCCCACCTTTCTTCTTCAACAATTATCGGTTAGTATCGGTTGATCCTAAGTTTTTTCTTCTTCAAATGATGTTTGTCATTCTTAGAATGTCATTTTATTTTGCTTTGCTTGCTTTTTGAATAGAATACCAAGATCTGAAATTATTAAATGTTAGAGAGTCTTCACATAGTTGCATAATTATTCGACTACTCATTGATCTTCACTTATATCTTTCAGAGTAGTTTGTCATTTGCTCTAGTGCTTCACTTATATATTTTAGAGCATGGTGGTAGTTTTATTTTGAATAAATGGATGAACTCTCATCTTCACTTATATTATTTTGAGGGTTTTAAATAGCATGGTAATTTGCTTAAATAATCCTAATATGCTAGGCATCCAAGAATAGTAAAAACTTTCATATAGAGTATTGAATACTAAGAGAAGTTTGATGCTTGATGATTGTTTTGAGATATGGAGATGATGATATTAGAGTCATGCTAGTTGAGAAGTTGTGAATTTGAGAAATACTTGTGTTGAAGTTTGTGATTCCCGTAGCATGCGCGTATGGTGAACCGTTATGTGATGAAGTCGGAGCATGATTTATTTATTGATTGTCCTCCTTATGAGTGGCGGTCGGGGACGAGCGATGGTCTTTTCCTACCAATCTATCCCCCTAGGAGCATGCGTGTAGTAATTTTTTGATAACTTGTAGATTTTTGCAATAAGTATATGAGTTCTTTATGACTAATCTTGAGTCCATGGATCATACGCACTCTCACCCTTCCACCATTGCTAGCCTCTCTAATACCGCACACCTTTCGCCGGTATTATACACCCACCATATACCTTCCTCAAAACAGCCACCATACCTACCTATTATGGCATTTCCATAGCCATTCCGAGATATATTGCCATGCAACTTTCCACCATTCCGTTTATTATGACACGCTCCATCATTGTCATATTTCTATGCATGATCATGTAGTTGACATCGTATTTGTGGCAAAGCCACCGTTCATAATTCTTTCATACATGTCACTCATGAGTCATTGCACATCCCGGTACACCGCCGGAGGCATTCATATAGAGTCTTATTTTGTTCTAAGTATCGAGTTGTAATTGTTGAGTTGTAAGAAAAATAAAAGTGTGATGATCATCATTATTAGAGCATTGTCCCAAGTGAGGAAAGGATGATGGAGACTATGATTCCCCCACAAGTCGGGATGAGACTCTGGACGAAAATAAATAAATAAAAGAGGCCAAAGAAGCCCAAATAAAAAAAGAGGAAAGAGGCCATAAAAAAGGAGAAGGCCCAAATAAAAAAATAAAAAAATGAGAGAAAAAGAGAGAAGGGGCAATGCTACTATCCTTTTACCACACTTATGCTTCAAAGTACCATCATGATCTTCATGATAGAGAGTCTCCTATGTTGTCACTTTCATATAATAGTGGGAATCTTTCATTATAGAACTTGGCTTGTATATTCCAATGATGGGCTTCCTCAAAATGCCCTAGGTCTTCATGAGTAAGCGAGTTGGATGCACACCCACTAGTTTCTTTTGTTGAGCTTTCATACACTTATAGCTCTAGTGCATCCGTTGCATGGCAATCCCTACTCACTCACATTGATATCTATTGATGGGCATCTCCATAGCCCATTGATACGCCTAGTTGATGTGAGATTATCTTCTCCTTTTTGTATTCTCCACAACCACCATTCTATTCCACCTATAGTGCTATGTCCATGGCTCACGCTCATGTATTGCGTGAAGATTGAAAAAGTTTGAGAACATCAAAAGTATGAAACAATTTCTTGGCTTGTCATCGGGGTTGTGCATGATTTAAATACTTTGTGTGGTGAAGATAGAGCATAGCCAGACTATATGATTTTGTAGGGATAGCTTTCTTTGGCCATGTCATTTTGAGAAGACATAATTGCTTAGCTAGTATGCTTGAAGTATTATCATTTTTATGTTAATATAAACTTTTGTCTTGAATCTTATGGATTTGAATATTCATACCACAATTAAGAAGAATCACATTGAAATTATGCCAAGTAGCACTCCGCATCAAAAATTCTGTTTTTATCATTTACCTACTCGAGGACGAGCAGGAATTAAGCTTGGGGATGCTCGATACGTCTCCAACGTATCTATAATTTTTGATTGCTCCATGCTATGTTATCTACTGTTTTGGGCAATATTGGGCTTTATTATCCACTTTTATATTATTTTTGGGACTAACCTATTAACCGGAGGCCCAGCCCAGAATTACCGTTTTTGCCTATTTCAGTGTTTCGAAGAAAAGGAATATCAAACGGAGTCGAAACGGAACGAAATCAACTGGAGAAGTTATTTTTGAAAGGAAAGCTACCGGATGGACTTGGACCCCATGCCAGGAGCCAAGGGAGGTGCTCACGAGGGTGGGGGCGCCCCCCTAGGGCGCGCGCCCCTGCCTCATGGGGCCCCCGAAGCTCCACCGATGTACTTCCTGCACCCATATATTTTCACGTACCCTAAAACATCCATAACAGACGATAGATCGGGAGTTCTGCCACCAGAAGCCTCCGTAGCCACCACAAACCAATCTAGACCTGTTCCGGTACCCTACCGGAGGGGGCAATCCTTCTCCGGTGGCCATCTTCATCATCCCGGTGCTCTCCATGACGAGGAGGGAGTAGTTCTCCCTCGGGGCTGAGGGTATGTACCAGTAGCTATGTGCTTGATCTCTCTCTCTCTCTCTCTAGTGTTCTTAAGGTGGTACGATCTTGATGTATCGCGAGCTTTGCTATTATAGTTGGATCTTATGTTTCTCCTCCCCCTCTTCTCTCTTGTAATGAATTGAGTTTCCCCTTTGAAGTTATCTTATCGGATTGAGTCTTTATAGATTTGAGAACACTTGATGTATGTCTTGCCGTGGATATCTGTGGTGACCATGGGATATCACGTGATTCACTTGATGTATGTTTTGGTGATCAACTTGCGGGTTCCGCCCATGAACCTATGCATAGGGGTTGGCACACGTTTTCGTCGTGATTCTCCAGTAGAAACTTTGGAGCAATCTTTGAGGTCCTTTGTGTTGGTTGAATAGATGAATCTGAGATTGTGTGACGCATATCGTATAATCATACCCACGGATACTTGAGGTGACATTGGAGTATCTATGTGACATTAGGGTTTTGGTTGATTTGTGTCTTAAGGTGTTATTCTAGTACGAACTCTAGGGCTGTTTGTGACACTTATAGGAATAGCCCAATGGATTGATTGGAAAGAATAACTTTGAGGTGGTTTCGTACCCTACCATAATCTCTTCGTTTGTTCTCCACTATTAGTGACTTTGGAGTGACTCTTTATTGCATGTTGAGGGATAGTTATGTGATCCAATTATGTTATTATTCTTGAGAGGACTTGCACTAGCGAAAGTATGAACCCTAGGCCTTATTTCCACGCATTGCAATACCGTTTACGCTCACTTTTATCATTAGTTACCTTACTGTTTTTATATTTTCATATTACAAAAACCATTATCAACTATCCATATTGCACTTTTATCACCATCTCTTCGCCGAACTAGTGCACCTATACAATTTATCATTGTATTGGGTGTTGTCGGTGTCGAAATCGGCGGATCTTGGGTAGGGGGTCCCGAACTGTGCGTCTAAGGCAGATGGTAGCAGGAGGCAGGGAACACAATGTTTTACCCAGGTTCGTGCCCTCTTGATGGAGGTAAAACCCTACGTCCTGCTTGATTGTTCTTGATAATATGAGTAGTACAGGAGTTGATCTACCACGAGATCAGAGAGGCTAAACCCTAAAAGCTAGCCTATGGTATGATTGTATGTTGTCCTATGGACTAAAGCCCTCCGGTTTATATAGACACCGGAGGGGGCTAGGGTTACACAAGGTCGGTTACAAAGGAGGAGATATACATATCCGTATTGCCTATCTTGCCTTCCACGCCAAGGAGAGTCCCATCCGGACACGGGACGAAGTCTTCAATCTTGTATGTTCATAGTCCAACAGTCCGGCCAAAGGATATAGTCCGGCTGTCCGGAGACCCCCTAATCCAGGACTCCCTCAGGTGTGTTGGGGACACAAGAGACTCTTTGTTATGTGGTTGCAGGGTTGCTTGAGAGAGACCATCTTCATCCTATGCCTCCTACGGATTGATAAACCTTAGGTCATCCACTTGAGGGAAATTTGCTACTGTCCTACAAACCTCTACACTTGGAGGCCCAACAATGTCTACAAGAAGAAGGTTGTGTAGTATACATCACTGATCATAACACCTCTATTAAGATGCTTAAATAAGTTATTTTTTCCGAGGTTTCGAGTCCCTAGATACTTAATGACTAATGGTGGTTCACATTTTATTCATGGTGCCTTTCTAAAATGCTTGCTAAGTATGGTGTTAATCATAGAATTGCATCTCCTTATCACCCACAGTCTAGCGTTCAAGTAGAACTGAGCAACAAAGAGCTTAAATTAATTTTGGAAAAGACTGTTAATAGATCTAGGAAGAATTGGTCCAAGAAACTTGATGATGCATTATGGGCCTATAGAACTTCATACAAAAATCCTATGGGTATGTCTCCGTATAAAATGGTTTATGGTAAAGCTTGTCACTTACCTCTCGAACTAGAACATAAGGCATATTGGGCCATTAAAGAGCTCAATTATGATTTCAAACTTGCCGGTGAGAAGAGGCTTTTTGACATTAGCTCACTTGATGAATGGAGAACCCAGGCCTACGAGAATGCCAAACTGTTTAAATAAAAAATTAAAAGATGGCATGACAAAAGGATACCAAAATGTGAGTTTAATGTAGGTGATTATGTATTGTTATACAACTCTTGTTTGAGATTTTTTGCAGGAAAACTCCTCTCTAAATGGGAAGGCCCTGACGTCATCGAGGAGGTCTATCATTCTGGTGTCATAAAAATCAACAACTTCAAAGGCACGAATCCGAGGGTGGTGAACAGTCAAAGAATCAAACATTATATCTCAGGTAATCCTATAAATGTTGAAACTAATGTTATTGAAACTATAACCCCAGAGGAATACATAAGGGACACTTTCCATAACGTTTCAGACTCCGAAAAGGAATAGGTATGAGGTACGGTAAGTGAACCGACCCCAAAACAGTTATAATAGCAATATTTCTCCGTTTTGGAATATTTAAGAAAATAGGAAAATAAGAAGCAGTCCGGGAAGGACACGAGGCATCCACGAGGGTGGAGGGCGTGCCCTACCCCCCTGGGCGCGCCCCTACCTCGTGGGCACTTCGTGTGCTCTCTGGACTCCGTTTTCTTGCACGATAGTTCTTTTGGTCGGTAAAAAATCACTATATAATCTCCTGAAGGTTTTGACCACTGTACCACGCACACTCCTCTGTTTTTGTTTCGAGCTGTTTCTGCTGCAGATTTAGAGCAAGATGTCTTCTCAAGAGTCAGTCGGGGAGAGTCGGGTGTCTCATCCGACACTGGGGCCAAGAGCAAACAGCAATGCCGACCACTTTGGGCCGTCAACCAAGGAAGAGATGGAGGCCGACTTGAAAAGGATAGATGCCATGGAGGAGGATGAATAAGTCACTTCTTGTTTCCGAGCTGGATTCACGATGGGGGAACTACAGAGCTCAGCTATTCCAAACTCGGTCATCCCTTCCAATGTTAGATTTCTTTCTTATGAAAATATGAAAAAGAGTGTTACTTGTTCTCCCGCAGCTATGCAACATCCTTGGGTGAAAGGAGCTCTAGCCATCATGGGCAAGCTCCGTAAGGAAATAATGGACCTCAAGTAGAAAGTCAATAAGCTCGAGGAAGAGAACCGCATCCTGAGGGGCATCATCGCAAAGAATATCACATCACCACCCCCGAAGAAGGAGACATAAACACATGGGTATGGGCACTCCCCTTGGCAACTGCCAAGCTTGGGGGAGTGCCCCGGTATCGTACCACCATCACACCTTTATCTTTCCCGTTTTTCTTACTTCGATCTTTTTGGTAATGTCTTGATCTAGTAGAATAAAGTATTAGTATGATCTAGTTTTGATTTTTGCTTTATGATCCTTCTATGTAATCGAGTATGTGAGCTATATAATAAAGATTAGTGTTGAGTCAAGGGCTTGATTATCTTGCTATGATCTTGAGGGAATAAAATAAAAGAGAAAGAATAAAAAGAAATAAAGAGATCATATTGATCTTATGGGGAGTAATGACTTCACATATAAAGAGTATGATGAATAAAAGTTGTTGAGAGTTGACAAACATAGTTTTGGTCATCGTTGCAATTAATAGGAAGTAAGAAATAAAGAGTGGTTTTCACATATAAATATACTATCGGACATCTTTTATGATTGTGAGCACTCATTAAAATATGACATGCTAAAGATTTGACGTTGGACAAGGAAGACAACGTAATGGGTTATGTTTTCTTACATCTGAAATAAATTATATTGTCATGGATCATCCAAAATGTTGAGCTTGCCTTTCCCTCTCATGCTAGCCAAATTCTATGCACCAAGTAGAGATACTACGTGTGCTTCCAAATATCCTTAAACCTAGTTTTGCCATGAGGGTCCACCATATCTACCTATGGATTGAGTAAGATCCTTCAAGTAAGTTGTCATCGTTGCAAGCAATAAAAATTGCTCTCTAAATATGTATGATTTATTAGTGTGGAGAAAACAAGCTTTATACGATATTGTGATGTGGAAGAAATAAAAGCGACAGACTGCATAATAAAGGTCCATATCACAAGTGGCAATATAAAGTGACGTTCTTTCGCATTAAGATTTTGTGCATCCAACCATAAAAGCACATGAAAACCTCTGCTTCCCTCTGTGAAGGGCATATCTTTTATTCTTGTCTTATACTTCATGCAAGATTCATGGTGATCTTCACCTTTCCTTTTTACATTTTATCCTTTGGCAAGCACAATGTGTTGGAAAGATCTTGATATATATAGCTAATTGGATGTGACTTTTCATGAACTATTATTGTTGACATTACCCTTGAGGTAAAAAGTTGGGAGGCAAAACTATAAGCCCCTATCTTTCTCTGTGTCCGGCTAAAACTTCATACCCATAAATATTGCGTGAGTGTTAGCAATTGTGAAAGACTAAATGATAGTTGAGTATGTGGACTTGTTGAAAAGATCTTATATTGACTCTTTCCGATGTTATGATAAATTGCAATTGCTTCAATGACTGAGATTATAGTTTGTTAGTTCTCAATGAAGTTTCTGATTCATACTTGAAATTGTGATTGAATTGTTAATTTATCATAAGAGATCATATGACAATATATGTATATGTTGTTGTTCTAAGAATGATCATGATGCCGTCATGTCCGTATTTTATTTTTATCGACACCTCTATCTCTAAACATGTGGACATATTTTTCGATTTTGGCTTTCGCTTGAGGACAAGCGAGGTCTAAGCTTGGGGGAGTTGATACGTCCATTTTGCATCATGCTTTTATATCGATATTTATTGCATTATGGGCTGCTATTACACATTATGTCACAATACTTATGCCTATTCTCTCTTATTTTACAAGGTTTGCATGAAGAGGGGGAATGCCGGTAGTTGGAATTCTGGGCTGGAAAGGGAGCAAATATTAGAGACCTATTCTGCACATCTCCAAAAGTCCTGAAACTTCACGGGAGCATGTTTTAGAATATGTAAAAATATTGGGCAAAAGAAGTACCAGAGGGGGGCCACCCACCGTCCACGAGGGTGGGGGCGCGCCCTACCCCTTGGGCGCGCCCCTGCCTCGTGGGCCCCTTGGCAGCCCTCTGATGCCCATCTTTGGCTATATGGAGTCTTTCGTCGATGAAAAAAATCATAAGCTAGCTCACGGGACGAAACTCCGCCGCCACGAGGCGGAACCTTGCCGGAACCAATCTAGGGCTTCGGAGGAGCTGTTCTGCTGGGGAAACTTCCCCCCGGGCGGGGGAAATCATCACCATCGTCATCACCAACGATCCCTCGTCGGGAGTGGTTCAATCTCCATCAACATCTTCACCAGCACCATCTCATCTCAAACCCTAGTTCATCTCTTGTATCCAATCTTTGTCCCAAAACCTCAGATTGGTACTTGTGGGTTGCTAGTAGTGTTGATTACTCCTTGTAGTTAATGCTAGTTGGTTTATTCGGTGGAAGATCATATGTTCAGATCCTTTATGCATATTAATACCCCTCTGATTGTGAACATGAATATGATTTGTGAGTAGTTATGTTTGTTCCTGAGGACATGGGAGAAGACTTGCTATAAGTAGTCATGTGAATTTGGTATTCGTTCCATATTTTGATGAGATGTATATTGTCTTTTGCTACCTCTTGAGCACTGCGTTGGTTTTCCCTTGAAGAGGAAAGGGTGATGCAGTAAAGTAGCGTAAGTATTTCTCTCAGTTTTTGAGAAGAAATGTATCAATCCAGTAGGAGATCACGCTCGAGTCCCACGCACCTACACAAAAAAATAATAACCCCGCAGCCAACGCGATAAAGGGATTGTCAATCCCTTCACGGTCACTTACGAGAGTGAGATCGGATAGATATGATAAGATAATATTTTTGGTATTTTTATGATAAAGAGAAATAAAGATGCAAAGTAAAATAAATGGCAATAGAAATAACTAAGTGTTGGAAGATTTATATGATGGAGAATAGACCCGGGGGCCATAGGTTTCACTAGTGGCTTCTCTCAAGAGCATAAGTATTACGGTGGGTAAACAAATTACTGTCGAGCAATTGATAGAATTGAGCATAGTTATGAGAATATCTAGGTATGATCATGTATATAGGAATCACGTCCATGACAAGTAGACCGAAATGATTCTGCATCTACTACTATTACTCCACACATCGACCGCTATCCAGCATGCATCTAGAGTTTTAAGTTCATAAGAACAGAGTAATGCTTTAAGTAAGATGACATGATGTAGAGGGATAAAATCATGCAATATCATATAAACCCCATCTTTTTATCCACAATGGCAACAATAAAATACGTGCCTTGCTGCCCCTGCTGTCACTGGGAAAGGACACTGCAAGATTGAACCCAAAGCTAAGCACTTCTCCCATTGCAAGAAAGATCAATCTAGTAGGCCAAACCAAACTGATAATTCGAAGAGACTTGCAAAGATAAACTAATCATACATAAAAGAATTCATAGGAGATTCAAATATTATTCATAGATAAACTAGATCATAAACCCACAATTCATCAGATCTCGACAAACACACCGCAAAAGAAGATTACATCGAATAGATCTCCAAGAGAATCGAGAAGAACTTTGTATTGAGATCCAAAGAGAGAGAAGAAGCCATCTAGCTAATAACTATGGACCCGAAGGTCTGAAGTAAACTACTCACTCATCACCGGAGAGGCCATGGAGTTGATGTAGAGGCCCTCCGTGATCAATGCCCCCTACGGTGGAGCTCCGGAAAAGGCCCCAAGATGGGATGTCTCGGGTACAGAAGGTTGCGGCGGTGGAATTAGGTTTTCGTGGTGCTCCTGGATGTTTGGGGGGGGTACGTGGATATATATATATATAGGAGGAAGAAGTATGTCGGTGGAGCAACGAGGGGCCCACGAGGGTGGAGGGCGCGCCTAGGGGGGTAGGCGCGCCCCCTGCCTCATGGCCTCCTCGATTGTTTATTGACGCCCACTCCAAGTCTCCTGGATCACGTTTGTTGAGAAAATCACGTTCCTGAAGGTTTCATTCCGTTTGGACTCCGTTTGATATTCCTTTTCTGCGAAACACTGAATTAGGAAAAAATAACAATTTGGGCTGGGCCTCCGGTTAGTAGGTTAGTCCCAAAAATGATATAAAAGTGTAAAATAAAGCCCATTAACATCCAAAATAGATAATATAATAGCATGGAGCAATCAAAAATTATAGATACGTTGGAGATGTATCAAGCATCCCCAAGCTTATTTCCTGCTCGTCCTCGAGTAGGTAAATGATAAAAGAAGAATTTTTGATGTGGAATGCTTTCTAACATATTTCTCAATGTAATTTTTCTTTATTGTGGCATGGATGTTCAGATACGAAAGATTCAAGATAAAAGTTTAATATTGACATAAAAATAATAATACTTCAAGCATACTAACTAAGCAATCATGTCTTCTCAAAATAACATGGCCAAAGAAAGTTCATCCCTACAAAATCATAGAGTTTGCACCCGCAAAAAAAATCATAGAGTTTGGTCATGCTCCATTTTCATCACACAAGAATGCTCTCATCATGCACTACCCCGATGACAAGCCAAGCAATTGTTTCACACTTTAGTAATCTCAAACTTTTTTCAACTTTTCACACAATACATGAGCGTGAGCCATGGATATAGCACTATGGGTGGAATAGAATATAATGAAGGGGGTTATGTGGAGAAGACAAAAAAGGAGAAAGTCTCACATCGATGCGGCTAATCAATGGGCTAGGGAGATTCCCATCAATTGATGTCAATGCAAGAAGTAGGGATTGCCATGCAACGGATGCACTAGAGCTACGAATGTATGAAAGCTCAATAAAAGAAATGAAGTGGGTGTGCATTCAACTTGCTTGCTCACAGAGACCTAGGGCACTTGAGGAGGCCCATTGATGGAATATACAAGCCAAGTTCTATAATGAAAAGTTCCCACTAGTATATGAAAATAACAAAACAAGAGACTCTCTATCATAAAGATCATGGTGCTACTTTGAAGCACAAGTGTGGAAAAAGGATAGTAGCATTGCCCCTTTTTATTCTATTTTTTGGGACTTTTTTTTCTTTTGGCCTTTCTCTTTTTTTATTTGGGACAATGCTCTATTAATTATGATCATAAAACTTCTATTTATTTACAACTCAATGATTACAACTCAATACTAGAACAAGATATGACTCTATATGAATGCCTCCAGCGGTGTACCGGGATGTGCAATGACTCATGAGTGACATGTATGAAAAATTATGAACGGTGGTTTGCCACAAATACAATGTCAACTACATGATCATGCAAGGCATATGACAATGATGATGCGTGTCATAATAAACGGAACGGTGGAAAGTTGCATGGCAATATATCTCGGAATGGCTATGGAAATGCCATAATAGGTAGGTATGGTGGCTGTTTTGAGGAAGATATAAGGGGGTTTATGTGTGCTAGAGCGTATCGTATCACGGGATTTGGATGCACTGGCGAAGTTTGCACCAACTCTCAAGGTGAGAAAGGGCAATGCACGATACCGAAGAGGCTAGCAATGATGGAAGAGTGAGAGTGCGTATAATCCATGGACTCAACATTAGTCATAAAGAACTCACATACTTATTGCAAAAATCTACAAGTCATCAAAAACCAAGTATTACGCGCATGCTCCTAGGGGGATAGATTGGTAGGAAAAGACCATCGCTCGTCCCCGACCGCCACTCATAAGGAAGACAATCAAATAACACCTCATGTTTCATATTTGTTACACAACGTTTACCATACGTGCATGCTACGGGACTTTAAAACTTCAACACAATTATTTCTCAAATCGACAACTACTCAACCATCACAACTTTGATATCACTATCTCAAAACAATCATCAAGTATCAAACTTCTCTTAGTATTCAATGCACTTATATGAAAGTTTTTATTATGCCTAAAAGCAAATTGCCATGTTGTTCTAAAGGACTCTCAAAATAATATAAGTGAAGCATGAGAGATCAATTATTTCTATAAAATAAAACCACCGCCGTGCTCTAAAAGATATAAGTGAAGCACTAGAGCAAAAACTATATAGCTCAAAAGATATAAGTGAATCCCATAAAGTATTCTAATAAATTTCAAATCATGTGAGCCTCTCTCTAAAGGTTTGTACAGCAAGGATGATTGTGGTAAACTAAAAGGAAAAGAATCAAATCATACAAGACACTCCAAGCAAAACACATATCATGTGGCGAATAAAAATATAGCTCCAAGTAAAGTTACCGATGGACGAAGACGAAAGAGGGGATGCCTTCCGGGGCATCCCCAAGCTTAAGCTTTTTGGTGTCCTTGTATTTTACCTTGGGGTGCCATGGTCATCCCCAATCTTAGGCTCTTTCCACTCCTTGTTCCATAATCCATCAAATCTTTACCCAAAACATGAAAAACTTCACAACACAAAACTTAAATAGAAAATCTCGTGAGCTCCGTTAGCGAAAGAAAACAAAACACCACTTAAAGGTACTGTAATAAACTCATTCTTTATTTATATTGGTGTTAAACCTACTGTATTCCAACTTCTCTATGGTTTATAAGCTCTTTTACTAGCCATAGATTCACCAAAATAAGCAAACAACACAAGAAAAACAGAATCTGTCAAAAACAGAAGAGTCTGTAGTAATCTGTAGGTTTCGACCACTTCTGGAACCCCAAAAATTCTAAAATAAATTTCTGGACATGAGGAATTTATCTGTTAATCATATGCAAAAATAATTAACTAAATATCACTTTCCAAATAAAAATGGCAGCAATTCTCGTGAGCGCTAAAGTTTCTGTTTTTTACAGCAAGATCAAAAAGACTTTCCCCAAGTCTTCCCAACGGTTCTACTTGGCACAAACACTAATTAAACACAAAAAACACAACCAAAACAGAGTGTAGATATATTATTTATTACTAAACAGGAGCAAAAAGCAAGGAATAAAAATAAAATTGGGTTTCCTCCCAACAAGCGCTATCATTTAACGCCCCTAGCTAGGCATAAAAGCAAGGATAGATCTAGGTATTGCCATCTTTGGTGGGCAATTCTTCAATAAGACACCTATAACCCCTAGGAGTTTCTTTCTTTTTATTAATTATCGAACTCCTAGGCACAAAATCAAGAAAATCATTTGTAGCAAACGGTTCCTTAATGATAGCAAAAAGATTGGGATGAACACTTATTGATTTTAAATCCGCAGTTCCCTTACTAGAGGATTCACCCTTATTTTTAGGAACATAAACAAGCTTGGCAATTTTGGTAGTAGGATTTGGAGTATTTTTTAACGGAAGAAAAAGCGGACCCCAAGTTGGTGATAATTCCCTCAAGTTTATCGATTCTAGTAGAATCTTGATCTATTCTTTCATTAACTATGGGTTCTTTTTCCTTAAAACTTTTCAGAGTAACTCCCACCTTAGATCCATATTGGGTAATTTGGTTGTGGATCTTTTTATCCAAATTATCAATCAACTCTATGGTAGCAACTTTATTCTCAATAATTTCAAGCCTTTGCATCACATGTTCCAAAGTTAACATAGTCCTATTAACCAAAAGAGATGGTGAGCCAAACAAATCTATCATAGCATTATAAGAATAAAAAGTATGGCTACCCAAGAAATTCCCTCCGGTAATGGTATCAAGAATATATCTGTACCAAGGAGTAGCGCCTACATAAAAATTGCGGAGAAGAACGGAAGTAGATTGCTTCCTGGCAAATCTATTTTGAGCATTGCAAATTCTATACCAAGCATATTTTAGATTTTCTCCCTCCCTTTGCTTAAAATTAAGAACTTCATTCTCGGGAGACAACGGAGAAGATAGAGGACTAGCCATAACGACAAGGCAAGCAAGAAAGCGACGAATGGAAAAGAGAGGGCGAATAAAATGGCAAGGGTGAGGTGGGGGAGAGGAAAACGAGAGGCAAATGGCAAATAATGTAATGCGAGGGATAAGAGTTTGTGATGGGTACTTGGTATGTCTTGACTTGTGCGTAGAGTCTCCCTCAACGACGCCAGAAATGGCTCATTGTCGGGAGCCAAATCTTGACTTGACTTGGCACGAATATCCCCGGTAACGGCGCCAGAAATCCTTCTTGCTACCTCTTGAGCACTGCGTTGGTTTTCCCTTGAAGAGGAAAGGGTGATGCAATAAAGTAGCGTAAGTATTTCCCCCCAATTTTTGAGAACCAAGGTATCAATCCAGTAGGAGATCACGCTCGAGTCCCACGCACCTACACAAACAAATAAGAACCTCACAACCAACGCGATAAAGGGGTTGTCAATCCCTTCACGGTCACTTACGAGAGTGAGATCTGATAGATATGATAAGATAATATTTTTGGTATTTTTATGATAAAGAGAAATAAAGATGCAAAGTAAAAATAAACGGCAATAGAAATAACTAAGTGTTGGAAGATTTATATGATGGAGAATAGACCTGGGGGCCATAGGTTTCACTAGTGGCTTCTCTCAAGAGCATAAGTATTACGGTGGGTAAACGAATTACTGTCGAGCAATTGATAGAATTGAGCATAGTTATGAGAATATCTAGGTATGATCATGTATATAGGCATCACGTCCGTGACAAGTAGACTGAAACAATTCTGCATCTACTACTATTACTCCACACATTGACCGCTATCCAGCATGCATCTACAGTATTAAGTTCATAAGAATAGAGTAATGCTTTAAGTAAGATGACATGATGTAGAGGGATAAACTCATCCAATATGATACAAAACCCATCTTTTTATCCTCGATGGCAACAATACAATACGTGCCTTGCTGCCCCTGCTGTCACTGGGAAAGTACACCGCAAGATTGAACCCAAAGCTAAGCACTTCTCCCATTGCAAGAAAGATCAATCTAGTAGGCCAAACCAAACTGATAATTCGAATAGACTAGCAAAGATAAACCAATCATACATAAAAGAATTCAGAGGAGATTCAAATATTGTTCATAGATAAACTGGATGATAAACCCACAATTCATCGGATCTCGACAAACACACCGCAAAAGAAGATTACATCGAATAGATCTCCAAGAGAATCGAGGAGAACTTTGTATTGAGATCCAAAGAGAGAGAAGAAGCCATCTAGCTAATAATTATGGACCCGAAGGTCTGAAGTAAACTACTCACACATCACCGGAGAGGCCATAGAGTTGATGTAGAGGCCCTCCATGATCAATGCCCCCTCCAGCGGAGCTCCGAAAAAGGCCCCAAGACGGGATCTCTCAGGTACAGAAGGTTGTGGCGGTGGAATTAGGTTTTCGTGGTGCTCCTGGATGTTTGGGGGTACGTGGATATATATAGGAGGAAGAAGTACGTTGGTGGAGCAACAAGGGGCCCACGAGGGTGGAGGGCACGCCCGGGGGGGTAGGCGTGCCCCCTGCCTTGTGGCCTCCTCAAATGTTTCTTGACACCCACTCCAAGTCTCCTGGATCACGTTTGTTGAGAAAATCACGTTCCTGAAGGTTTCATTCCGTTTAGACTCCGTTTGATATTCCTTTTCTGCGAAACACTGAAATAGGCAAGAAAACAACAATTTGGGCTGGGCCTCCGGTTAGTAGGTTAGTCCCAAAAATGATATAAAAGTGTAAAATAAAGCACATTAACATCCAAAATAGATAATATAATTGCGTGGAGCAATCAAAAATTATAGATACGTTGGATACGTATCATCTTTCCTCTAGTGGTGTCATGTGAACGTCGACTACATGACACTTCACTATTGTTTGGGCCTAGGGGAAGACATAGGGAAGTAAATAGTAGATGATGGGCTGCTAGAGTGACAGAAGCTTAAACCCTAGTTTATGCGTTGCTTCATAAGGGGCTAATTTGGATCCATATGTTTCATGCTATGGTTAGGTTTACCTTAATACTTCTGTTGTAGTTGCGGATGCTTGCAATAGGGGTTAATCATAAGTGGGATTCTTGTCCAAGGAAGGACCGTACCCAAGCACCGGTCCACCCACATATCAAATTATCAAAGTAACGCGAATCATATGAACATGATGAAAACTAGCTTACGATAATTCCCACGTGTCCTCGGGAGCTCTTTCCTTTATATAAGAGTTTGTCCAGGCTTGTCCTTTGCTACAAAAAGGATTGGGCCATCTTGTTGCACCTTATTTACTTTTATTACTTGTTACTCGTTACAAATTACCTTATCACAAAACTATCTATGACCGATAATTTCAGTGCTTGCAGAGAATACCTTGCTGAAAACCGCTTATCATTTTCCTTCTGCTCCTCATTGGGTTCGACACTCTTACTTATCGAAAAGGCTACAATAGATCCCCTACACTTGTGGGTCATCATAGATCCCCTATACTTGTGGGTCATCAAGACTCTTTTTTGGCGTTGTTCCCGTGGAGTGAAGCGCCTTTGGTAGGTGGAATTTGGTAAGGAAATTTTTATATAGTGTGCTGAAATTTACTGTCACTTGTTACTATGGAAAACAATCCTTTGAGGGGCTTGTTCGGGGTATCCTCACCCCGAACAGTAGATCAAAGAGTTTCTCCTCAATCTAATGAACCTACTGAAAATGTTTACTTTGAAATTCCTTAGGGTGTGATAGAGAAACTACTAGCTAATCCTTTTACAGGAGATGGAACATTACATCCTGATATGCACCTAATCTATGTGGATGACGTTTGTGGATTATTTAAGCTCGCAGGTATGCCCGAGGATGTTATCAAGAAGAAGGTCTTCCCTATATCTTTGAAGGGAAAGGCATTGACATGGTTTAGTCTATATAATGATATTGGATCATGGAACTACAACCGATTGAAGTTGGAATTTCATCAGAAGTTTTATCCTATGCATCTTG
>NC_041390.1:196896655-196942288 GCF_002162155.2 Triticum dicoccoides | reverse complement strand
GAGAAAGTATTGCTCAAGCTTGGGGGAGGCTTAAGTCAATGTTATATTCATGCCCCAATCATGAGCTCTCAAGAGAAATTATTATTCAAAAAATTTATGCTCGGCTTTCTCTCAATAATCGCTCCATGCTCGATACTTCTTGTACTGGTTCTTTTATGATGAAGACTATTAAATTCAGATGGGATTTATTGGAAATAATTAAATACAACTCTGAAGATTGGGAACTCGACGAAGGTAAGGAGTCAGGTATAACACCTAAGTTTGATTGTGTTAAATCTTTTGTGGATACCGATGCTTTTCGTGAATTTAGCACTAAATATGGACTTGGCTGTGAGATAGTAGCTTCTTTTTGTGAATCATTTGCTACTCATGTTGATCTCCCTAAAGATAAGTGGTCTAAATATTGTCCTCCCATAGAAGTAAAAGTAGTAAAACCTATTAAAGTTGAAGAGAAGACTATCACTTATAATGTTGATCCTATTATTCCTCCCGCTTATATTGAAAACCACCTTTCCCTGTTGGAGTAAGGATCATGCTAAAACTTCAAGTGTGGTTCATAAGAGTAATGCTAGAACACCTAAACCCCCTGAACAAATTAAAGTTGAACCTAGTATTGCTATGGTTAAAGATCTCTTGGTCGATAATATTGACGGGCATGTTATTTAGTTCTGTGATGAAGCTGCTAGAATTGCTAGACCCAATACTAAAGATAAACATAGACCTGTTGATGTAGGGTAGAACCCTAATCGCCCGATCTTTCATGAATGGAGCGGATACCGCGAAGAACACGAGGAACACGAGGGGAAAACGAGGGAAATCACGAGGGGAAACATGAGAGAATCACTCAACCAACAAGAACAAGTTACACATGCGCTAGATCCTCGAGTACATAAAGTAAGATACACGGTCCACAATCAACTAGGGACGATACACGGTAACCGGTCTTCTCCGTGAGGAGGTCTTGAAGTTCTTCTCCAAAAGGAGGTCTTGAATCCAAAGGGATCTTCTCCGTAGAGGCCGCGGTCTCTATCTCACAAATTAGCTAACATAACGCTAACCCTAAAACGTAGGTGGAGGGGGAGTATATATAGTCTAAGGGGCGAAGGGGTACATGGGACACGGCCCAGATGCGTTGCACGCAGGCAGGGGGGCCGGATGTCCGGGCATCGGGCCGGATGTCCGGGCCTTCCCGAGACGCCGGATGTCCGGGCGCTAGGGCCGGATGTCCGGGCTGGCAGGGTCCAACCTTGTTGCTCTCTAGAATGGCGGGGTCTGGATTTCCGGACCGGAAGCCGGATGGCCGGGGGCTCGGGACGCGCCGGATGTCCGGGCTGGTCGCCGGATGTCCGGGCCCTGTAGACTTGGCCGCTGGCTCCTTGCTGCTGGTGACACGTCCAGGGGCCGGATGTCCAGGCCAGGGCCGGATGTCCGGGTCCTGGAAGCTGTCTCCGTCTTCTTCTGTCGTCGCTTCCATGCCTCCCTCGCGGATGGTGTAGTTGTTCCTTGGCGCTTGCACTCCTCCTCGTCGTCCGTAGTATTCCGACAATACCTATGCATGCACACGAGAGGGGTGTCAAGTAGCATACCATCCTCGAAGGGGTCAAGTGAGCACATGTAAAGGAGATGATTCACCTTTATGTATGTGAAGTAGATGTCGCACGTGTCACTTGCCAAACAGACTCTTGACATGGTGATGTCCATAGGATGCTCCGCATCATCTCCCCTCCCGTGGGAAAGATCCGACTTCGGATCGAAATCCAAATCACCATGGTAAAGAGATGGCGTCGCCGCATAGGAGTGGCCGATCACCAAGTTCTCGTCATCTTGAAGCTCGAAATGGGCACTCTCCAATGTCACACTGTCTTGGGATTCCTTCAAAAGTAGCAAAGACAACAAACACTTGGAAAAACAAATGTGGTTAGTATTAGTGCAAAACCAAGCATTCAAGAGGTGATTCACCAAACAAGTGTCTTCATCATGCAAAGCATATGGTGTGACAAAGGATTGTGACATGAGATGTAAGCATATCAATCGAGCACAAGCAAAGAAATCACGGGGACAATCATGTGAATGTGAGGTAGTGATGCACATATGTGTGACAATAGAATAAGCATCTACCTCAAAGTCATAGCAAGCATGGGCAAAGCACTCAACGAAAGGTCTATGGTAATCATGGGAATCATTCACAACACCAACAGAAATGAATTTTCTAAACACATGGGTCAAGTGCAAGAAAATCCAAGCATAATGTGCATAGGGTGTAGTGAATATAGTGTGGCACTCAACACAATAGAAAGAGAAATTGTTCATCATGTGTGAGGCAATCAAGGCAAGCATGTAGCAATCAATGAGACATGGCATATGTGAAGTGATGACATTGTTGCAACCAAATATGTGATAGGAGCAAGTAATCCAAGAATTGGATGCAACACACAAGGCATATATATCATGATGCATGGAATTGTGAAAATGACAAGTGGAAGCAAGATCTCTAACATGTGCGCAAGCAAGGGGTCCAAGATGACAAATAAGTCGCATGGTGCAAGCAACACAAGTAGTATGATCCACAATATGCATGCTCAAGAAAGATGTCACCTTGAAGGTGTGTCCTTGTGCGTCCTTCACAATGCCGAAGTGGTATGGAAGGTGGTGTAGAAGCGAGTCATTGTCGAATGTATGCGGCTCGCTCTCAAGAGCTCGAATTGTCAACTCACGTGAAGCGGAAGTCGACACAAAGTCCACGTGTCCTACACATGCACACAAGAAAGCAAAGAATGTATGCACATGATAGATAAACACATCATCCATCTTGATGGTTCTCTTCTTTTGCACATAACCATTAGAAGCACAAGTGAATGAATAATATGATGCAACAATGGCAATATTCATGGCAGTAGGTATATGGTGCAAAGAGGTAAGACAAGCATGCTTCACAAGGAATATGTCAAAATCTCCAAATAGATGTGAGAATGCTATGGGGGCAATCTCATGAGCAAGGCGAAATGCATCGTTGCACTCAATACATGGCAAATCATCTAGCATGAGAGAGGCAACATATGGAGATATATGACAAGAAGGAATAACAATCATGTGCAAAGCATGTAGATGTTTGTCATCAACCGCATGAAGCGAGCAAGTTTGAGTCATCGGAGATGCAACATAAGCAATCATAGTAATCAAGTTGTGCAAGCTAGTAGTGCGAAGATGCAACATACTAGAGTAAATCATGGCAATCATGTCATGTGAGAAAATAATAGGCATAGGAAATGCACATGACATATCGCAAGCACAAACACAAAGCAAGATCATAGTATCATCATAGGCATGGGGCACAAAGCAAACATGGCGATAACAAGCAATGTCTCCACCAAGCTTGCAAATACACATACAAGTATGAGAATCAATCATCATGTGTAATGCAAAGCATGGGTCACAAATGCATGGCAAAAGCATAGGAATGAGCATATCAAGCAAAGTGAACATGGCAAGATGGGCAAAGGATATATAATGGACAATAACCCATAGCCAAGTGAGGGTCATGTAGAAGGAATGTGCGAAGTCTTTGCGCGAAGAGAGCGGTGGGAAAGACAATCCATGGGATCCCAAGTCATCGTTGCTCTCTAGAGCTCGTTTTGTTAACTCGTGGGATTGCAAGGTTGACAAGTATTCATTGGTACCTACACAAAAGAGACGCAAACCAAAGAAATTGTGCGCCTGGTAAATGTACACATCATCCATCATGATGTGTATGTGCACGTGTGAGTTAACACAAGATAAGCAATGCTCGAAGAAATTTGATGCATGGTATAAGAACATGTCATCCATCATGAAAGAATAGTTATTGTGTATGAAACGATGGGGACACAAATTGAGCATACAAATATATGGCACATCAATATCATGTGTATTCAAGGGGAGCATATTGTGCACATAAGTATGAGGATCATGCAATGGATGGGGGTGATCAAAATCTCCTAAAATGTATGAGGAAACTATGGGGGTCTCGTCATGAGCAATATTGGAAACATCATATGGAGAAAATGGACAACATCCAAAACAATGCACATCCGAAGCTAGGTGGTCATGGCATGGCATATGTGATAAATGATGCAAAGGGAGCATATCAATATCATCACAAGAAAAACAAATGCCAATAACCATGGGCTTGTCATCTATGCCATATGTGCAAATTGGGTTAATCTTAATGGCATATGCATATTCACTATGAAGAGATTGCAAATATGACATATGATTGATCTCATGCATAGCATATGACAAGTCAAGTGGATTGGCAAACATGATGTGACCAAGAGAATTATCACAAGAAATCCTATGTAACATGGCATCACAACTAAAAGACTCCACATGGCAATCATCATACTCATCATAAATGGGTAAATAATCGCATGGGGAAATCATACTAGCATGAAGCATGTCAATAGTGGGATCAACATCATGCAAGCAATCAATGTCATGAATGTCCACTAGTGGGACTAGAGCATCACCTTCACGTATGTTACCTTTGTCATTCCACTCATGTGGTGTAGGTGAGGTGGGAAAGACCAAATGGTCGTCATCTTCATCTTGATGGAACCATGTGGGGGTGCATCATGTTCCACCATGGCCATCGTCTTGTCCAAGGGTAGGACGAAGTCGTCGAGAATCGGCATGTCATCATAGATGGGACCTAGCACCAAATGAGAAGACACAATAGAGGTAGAGGTTAAGTTGTTAGGAATCATAGTGGCCTCACTCTATCTATGTGGTGGTTCACTCACTCCCTCAAGGTAGGTGCACTCAATGTCACATATGGTGGAGTCACTCATCTCACTCAAGTGCTGGGGGTTGTGGCTCTCCTCACATGGGAATTGTGCAAACACATCATATATCGGGCTAGTGGTGAAGTCACTCTCACTCTCAATATGGTGGCTAAAGTCACTCAAGTCAACATATGTTGCCGTGGTCGAAGGGAAAATCCCATGCTCAACCATCTCGTTGTCGTCGCCGTGGATGAAGGACGAAGATGGCACATCATCACTCTCGCCTCCTAAGATGGAAACATCATCCTTGCTCGCCACCTTGTCGCTCGCCTCCAAAGCATGGTCCTTGAGGGTCTCCGTAGACGTACTCGTCGACGCACCGTCTTGAAAAAGAGTCATGGAGGACTCGGCATCATCAATGCCACAAAGAGGGATGGCGGTGAAGTCGAACTTGGGAGCATCGTCTTGGATCTCGTCGGGCTTGGACATCTTGGTGGTACTAGACTCATGCTCGTTCTCATGGATCTTGGTCTTCGAGAAGTGTGCTTGGGGTCGAGAAGCTTTGGCCTTCATGAGTTCTTGTTCCGCCTTGAGAGCACCAATGTAGTTGTCGTCGAGGGACTTGTAGTTCTCGAGTAAGATCGTCTTGGAGATGTCGTTGTGCAATCCCATCATGAAGTGGAACTTCATCGAAATGGGGTCGTCCACGCCGGCTCATCGCAAGGCAATCTTCATCTCCTTGAAGTACTCGTCGATGGACTTGGATCCTTGGATGGTGTTCTCCAATTGGCGTTGAAGTTGTTCCATGTAGGTTGGGGGCACGAACTCTCGCCGCAAAGCTCTCTTTGTCTTGGGCCAACTCATGTTGTAGGTCTCCGAAGGTGCGTGAAGCCACCATGTGGACGCGTAGTCGTGGAGGTTTCTTGTGGAGCACTTCACTTGATCTTCGGGGGGAACTTGATGTAGCTTGAGGTAGTCGTCCATCAAACGCTCCCACTTGAGATACTCCTCGGGTTCTTGAGTCCCATAGAAAGGAATCTTGTGGTCGATTTCGAGGTCGTAGTAGCTCGTGGAAGTCACGGACTTGAGCTTGGGGAGCTTCTCTTAAAGTGCTTGTGGGCGAAGATGCCATATGTCCGTAGGCGAAGATGCCTTGAAGTTGCTTGGCGAAGATGCCAAGGGAGATGGTGAAGTCGTTGAGCGGTTGTTGGTGTTGAGCTCGTGACCTTCACGTTCGTGGTGGTGATGGTGTCGATGCCGATGTAACCTTGCCGGAGATGGTAGCTCGGAGGCTTGTGCTCTTGAGCGTCTTCTCGAAGATGAGGAAGACCGCTTGTAGGACTTGATGAGGGCTTTGATCTCCTCCATTTGAGCTTGCATCTTGGCGTCGTTGGAGTTGTTCGTGGCATCGAACTCGTCATTGTTGTTGTAGACCGAAGATGAAATGCCTTGCCTATCCATAACTCCAAGAGAAAAATGTGAGTGGTAGAAAGAGAAGAACGAATACCAAATGCACCTTGACCGAAGTTGAAAGTGGATCAATGATCACTCCAATGTAGACAAGGAAATAGCACAATTGGTACCAATTCTTGTCGGTTTCTCACACCTACACAAGTAAGGCTTATGGTGGAGCTTGGTGAGGATAGTGGCACAAAAATTTGATGCAAAATGTTAGCAAGAGTCAATAATGTTGAAAGAGATTCACAAATTTGCAAGTGTAACAAGTAGACCAATAGCAATATGTGGCACACGGGAACACACACACGGATAGATAAAAATGGGGTCGTGCAACCAAGGATGAGCACAAAATGTGGAATCCATGGAAAACGCTCGTGTTGCACAACTCAAGAGAGACGTAGCACGATTGCTCTATAGGCGGATACGACACTTGTGCACAACCTATAAGATGCAAAATGTATGAACTTTCTATCCCACGTATGCTATATATGTATGATGTTCCGGTGGTATGATCCAAGATGATCGGATATGACAATCTTATGCGATGGGGTATGATGCTATGGCACTTGCTTACAAGCTTCTTTGCTCTTTCTCTTTTGCTTAAAAGCTTTATTCTTTTTTTTGTATGGCCACTTTGTGAAATGCACAAACCAAGATAGCTATTGTGTATATGTGGGAACAAACTTGAGGCATAAGGGATGATATGATACTGATATGATATGGTATGTATGCAATGTATGGTGTAGATCACTAATGTGCACAAGTAACGTTGCCGGCAATACTCGAATGACTAGTCTCGATAGGCAAGTAACGCAAAATGGGCTAGGGGTTATCAATGCAATGGCAAGGGAATATACAATGGAGGGATACCACGATACCAAGATGATATGGAGGTTACCGTCCTTGGCGATGATGAGTGGCGGTGATCTTGATGGAGATACCAAGATGATGGAGACTCGTCCCTAAGTAGCCGAAACACCTTAGGAAACGGAAAAACCGCGAACTCAAAATCTCAAATGTCAAATGGTGGTAGCGGGAATGCGGTGGTGGTTGCGGAAGCTCAATGGGATTACGGAAATGGCAATGATGGGTTGTGGAGTACGCAATGCGGAAGTCGAGAGTCGGGTGGTGGACTATACATAGTGTCAGAGTTGGAAGCACGGTCCCTAAGTAGCCGAAACACCTTAGGAGACACAACTCACAACACAAACAAAATTGGGTTAAGTTGGGATGGTGGAAGTGTATGATGGTCAAGCCTGTGCGTTAGTGGTGGTGGTGGTTGATGAAGAAGCAACCATCCCTAAGTAGCCTAGACACCTTAGGAGACTCAAATCACTCCTCAAGAAACCACTAATGCGATGGGGAACAAAATTGGTTAGGTTGCGGAAGTCGGTGGTGGTTATGCGGAGGTTGTGGTGGAAGCCCTAGGCAAAGATGCCAAAGTTACAAAACTTTGATGGAGTCAAATGGTGTTGGTAGTATTTTTGTTGGAAGGGGGATGTCAAGAGCTTTTCAACAAGCTAAAGAACGCGAAAATCGGACTCCGGATGAATTAGTTATGGACAAAACGGTGAAACGGGAAAGCTGAAATGTACAGGGGCCGGACATCCGGGGCTCGGGCCGGATTTCCGGGGGCGTATGTCCAGAACCGTGCGGATTTTGCATTCCAGGAGCCGGATGTCCGGCCAGGGACCCGGATGTCCGGCCCGACGAATCCAGATCTCGTTTGGGGCGGAAATTTTCGAATTGGGGGCGGAAATTGATGATTCCAAGGACAAAATTTGATGGATTTTGTGGATGGAAAGTGGGGAAAAGTGGGGATATGCTAGATCCACTCGAAACAAAGAAAATCCATGGATTAAAATCAACAAAACATCATCAAACCAACAAATCACAAAAAAAATTGGGGCTATTTTTTTGGGGAATTTTCGAATTTAGGACGAAATCAACAAAATTAGACTAGAAAACAACGAGGGGAGGCTCCGAAATCGTGATCAACATGGCTCATGATACCAAGATGATGTAGGGTAGAACCCTAATTGCCCGATCTTTCACGAAAGGAGCGGATCCCGCGAAGAACACGAGGAACACAAGGGGAAAACGAGGGAAATCACGAGGGGAAACACGAGAGAATCACTCAACCAACAAGAACAAGTTACACATGCGCTAGATCCTTGAGTACATAAAGTAAGATACACGATCCACAATCAACTAGGGATGATACACGGTAACCGGTCTTCTCCGTGAGGAGGTCTTGAAGTTCTTCTACAAAAGGAGGTCTTGAATCCAAAGGGATCTTCTCCGTAGAGGCCGCGATCTCTCTCGTGGAGTAGATCCGATGTGGATGAGTGAAGCTCTATCTCACAAATTAGCTAACATAACGCTAACCCTAAAATGTAGGTGGAGGGGGAGTATATATAGTCTAAGGGGCGAAGGGGTACATGGGCCACAGCCCAGATGCTCTGCACGCAGGCAGGGGGCCAGATGTCCGGGCGTCGGGTCGGATGTCCGGGCTTTCCCGAGATGCCGGATGTCCGGGCTGGCAGGGTCCAACCTTGTTGCTCTCTGGAATGGCGGGGTCTGGATTTCCGGGCCGGAGGCCGGATGTCCGGCGGCTCGGGACGCGCCGGATGTCCGGGCTGGTCGCCGGATGTCCGGGACCTGTAGACTTGGCCGCTGGCTCCTTGCTGCTGGTGACACGTCCAAGGTCGGATGTCTGGGCCAGGGCCGGATGTCCGGGTCCTGGAAGCTGTCTCCGTCTTCTTCCGTCGTTGCTTCCATGCTTCCCTCGCGGATGGTGTAGTTGTTCCTTGGCTCTTGCACTCCTCCTCGTCGTCCGTAGTGTTCCGACAATACCTATGCATGCACACGAGAGGGGTGTCAAGTAGCATACCATCCTCGAAGGGGTCAAGTGAGCACGTGTAAAGGAGATGATTCACCTTTATGTATGTGAAGTAGATGTCGCACGTGTCACTTGCCAAACAGACTCTTGACATGGTGACGTCCATAGGATGCTCCGCATCACCTGTTGTGGGCATGCCTGTTGTTTATGTTAAAATAGGAGATCACTGCTATCATGGCTTATGTGACATGGGTGCTAGTGCGAGTGCAATACCTCATACTTTATACAAAGAAATTATGCATGACATTGCACTTGCTGAGATATAGGATATTGATGTTACAATTAAGCTCGCCAATGGAGATACTCTTTCACAAGTTGGGATTGTTAGAGATGTTGAAGTCTTGTGTGGGAAAGTTAAATATCCTACTTATTTTCTTGTTCTTGGTTCCCCACAAGATGACTTTTGTCCCATTATATTTGGTAGACCCTTCTTCCATACTATTAATGCTAAGATAGACTGAAAAAGGATAGTATCACTATTTGTTTAGGGGATGTGTCTCATGATTTTAATTTTGCTAAATTTCGTAGACAACCCCATGATAAAGAATTGCCTAGTAAAGATGAAATTATTGGTCTCGCTTCTATTGTCGTGCCTCCTAATGATCCTTTAGAACAATATTTGCTAGACCATGAAAATGATATGTTTATGAATGAAAGAAGGGAAATAGATGAAGTATTCTTTAAACAGGGGCCTATTTTGAAACACAACTTGCCTGTTGAAATTCTAGGGGATCCTCCTCCACCCAAGGGTGATCCTGTGTTTGAGCTTAAACCATTACCTGATACTCTTAAATATTCTTATCTTGATGAAAATAAGATATATCTTGTTATTATTAGTGCTAACCTTTCAGAGCAAGAAGAAGAGGAATTATTGAAAACTCTGAAGAAGCACCGTGCTGCTATTGGATATACTCTTGATGATCTTAAGGGCATTAGTCCCACTTTATGCCAGCACAAAATAAAATTGGAGAAAGATGCTAAACCGGTTGTTGATCACCAACGATGGTTAAATCCTAAGATGAAAGAAGTGGTAAGAAATGAAATACTAAAGCTTCTAGAGGCAGGTATAATTTATCCTATTGCTGATAGTCAGTGGGTAAGTCTTGTCCATTGTGTCTCAAAGAAGGGAGGTATTACTATTGTTCCTAATGATAAAGGTGAATTAATCCCACAAAGAATTGTTACAGGTTATAGAATGGTAATTGATTTCCGCAAATTAAATAAAGCTACTAGAAAGGATCATTACCCTTTAACTTTTATTGATCAGACGCTAAAGAGATTATCCAAACATACACATTTTTGCTTTCTAGACGGTTATTTCGGTTTCTCTCAAATACCTGTGTTGAAAGAGGATCATGAAAAGACCACTTTTACTTGCCCTTTCGGTACCTTTGCTTATAGACGAATGCATTTTGGTTTATGTAATGCATCTTCTACCTTTCAAAGATCTATGACTGCAATATTCTCTGACTTTTGTGAAAAGATTGTTGAGGTTTTCATGGATGATTTCTCCGTGTATGGAACTTCTTTTGATGATTGCTTAAGCAACCTTGATCGAGTTTTCCAGAGATGTGAAGAAACTAATCTCGTCTTGAACTGGGAGAAGTGCCACTTTATGGTTAATGAGGGTATTGTCTTGGGGCATAAAATTTCTAAAAGAGGTATTGAAGTTGATAAAGCTAAAGTTGATGCTATTGAAAGGTATAAGAAGTTTCCTTGCTCATGCCGGTTTTTATAGGAGGTTCATTAAAGACTTCTCAAAAATTTCTAGGCCTCTGACTAATCTCTTACAAAAATATGTTCATTTTGTCTTTGATGATGATTGTGTAGGAGCATTTGAAATACTTAAGAAAGCCTTGATTTCTGCACCTATTGTTCAGCCACCTGATTGGAATTTACCCTTTGAAATTATGTGTGATGCTAGTGATTATGCTGTAGGTGATGTTCTAGGACAAAGAGTTGATAAGAAATTAAATGTTATCCAATATGCTAGTAAAACTCTAGACAGTGCCTAGAGAAATTATGCTACTACTGAAAAAGAATTTTTAGCAGTTGTATTTGCTTGTGATAAGTTTGGACCTTATATTGTTGATTCTAAAGTAACTGTTCACACTGATCATGCTGCTATTAAATATCTTATGGAAAAGAAAGATGCTAAACCTAGACTTATTAGATGGGTTCTCTTGCTACAAGAATTCGATTTGCATATTATTGATAGAAAGGGAGCCGAGAACCCCGTTGCAGACAACTTGTCTAGGTTAGGAAATGTTCTTGATGACCCACTCCCTATTGATGATAGCTTTCCCGATGAACAATTAGCTATAATAAATGCTTCTCGTACTGCTCCACGGTGTGCTGATTATGCTAATTATATTGCTGCTAAATTTATACCACCTAGTTTCACATACCTGCAAAATAAAAAGTTTTTCTATGATTTAAGACATTACTTCTAGGATGACCCACACCTTTATAAAGAAGAAGTAGATGGTGTTATTAGATGTTGTGTACCTGAGCATGAATAGAAACAGATCCTACGAAAGTGTCACTCCGAGGCTTATGGAGGACACCACGCTGGAGATAGAACTGCACATAAGTTATTGCAATCCGGTTTTTTATTGGCCTACTCTTTTCAAAGATGCCCGTAAGTTTGTTTTGTCTTGTGAAGAATGTCAAAGAATTGGTAATATTAGTAGACGTCAAGAAATGCCTATGAACTATTCACTTGTTATTGAACCATTTGATGTTTGGGGCTTGATTATATGGGACCGTTTCCTTCCACTAATGGGTATACACACATTTTAGTTGCTGTTGATTACGTTACTAAGTGGGTAGAAGCTATTCCAACTAGTAGTGCTGATCATAACACCTCTATTAAGATGATTAAAGAAGTTATTTTCCCGAGGTTTGGAGTCCCTAGATATTTAATGACTGATGGTGGTTCACATTTTATTCATGGTGCTTTTCATAAAATGCTTGCTAAGTATGATGTTAATCATAGAATTCCATCTCCATACCACCCACGGTCTAGTGGTCAAGTAGAACTGAGTAATAGAGAGCTTAAATTAATTTTGCAAAACACTGTTAATAGATCTAGAAATAATTGGTCCAAGAAACTTGATGATGCATTATGGGCCTATAGAACTGCATATAAAAATCCTATGGGTATGTTTCCGTATAAAATGGTTTATGGAAAAGCATGTCACTTACCTCTCGAACTAGAACATAAGGAATATTGGGCCATTAAAGAGCTCAATTATGATTTCAAACTTGTCGGTGAGAAGAGACTATTTGACATTAGCTCACTTGATGAGTGGAGAACCCAGGCCTATGAGAATGCCAAACTGTTTAAAGAAAAAGTTAAAAGATGGCATGACAAAAGGATACAAAAGCGTGAGTTTAATGTAGGTGATTATGTTCTGTTATACTACTCTCGTTTAAGATTTCTTGCAAGAAAACTCCTCTCTAAATGGGAAGGTCCATATGTTATCGAGGAGGTCTATCGTTCTGGTGCCATAAAAATCAACAACTTCAAAGGCACAAATCCGAGGGTGGTGAACGGTCAAAGAATCAAACACTACATCTTAGGTAATCCCATAAATCTTCAAACCAATGTTATTGACACCGTAACCCTAGAGGAGTACATAACGGACACTTTCCAGAATGTTTCAGACTCCGAAAAGGAATAGGTATGTGATACGGTAAGTAAACCGACTCCAAAACATTTCTAATAGCAATTTTTCTCAGTTTTGGAATATTTAAGAAAATAGGAAAAATAAATAGTCCAAAAAGTACACGAGGCATCCACGAGGGTGGAGGGCGCGCCCTACCCCCCTGGGCGCGCCCCCTGCCTCATGGGCACCTCGTGTGCCCTACGGACTCCGGTTTTTTGCATGATACTTATTTTGGTCGGTAAAAGTTCATTATATAATCTCCCGAAGGTTTTGACCACCGTACCATGCAAATATCTCATGCTTTTGTTTCAAGCTCTTTTTCTGACAGATCTAGATCACCATGACGTCTTCAAGCGCCCCCAAAGACAAGTTTTTCGAGAAGGTCATCAACCCCTACCTCGCGGAGGTGCTGCAACACCCTCAAACCATCGAGATGCGTGAGGGGGTGCTGCACATCCACGATGTTGAGGGACCAAGGAGGACCGGAAGCGTGGAGACAAGACTCAAAGCAATGGAGCAACAAGTTTTCAAGTGCCAGGGGATGCTGGAACGCGGACTCGACACCAACCACATGATGATCACAGAGTTCACCAACAACCACAAGCTGGATGCCAAGAACATTGGGCAGACCATCTTCAAGATTCACAAGAAAATCGAGCACCTCCAAGCGCAGATCTATGACCTGCAAAACCAAAACTATGAGTATGAATATAGGTTCAAGAGGATGAGTTTGGCTGCAGATTTGAGGATCCCGGAGACTCGATCATCCTTCTATGATGGTGAGCCTATGCCTTGGAAGATGGACGACAAGCCTACATCATCAACAACTCCATCATTACCACCTCCGAAGAAAGAGACATAAATACATGGGTATGGGCACCCCCCTTGGCAACTGCCAAGCTTGGGGGAGTTGCACCGGTATTGTATCACCATCACACTTCTATCTTTACCGTTTTTCCTTGTTCGATCCTTTCGGTTATATCTTGATCTAGTAGAATAAAGTTTAGTATGATCTAGCTTTGAGTTTAGTATTGATCCTTATCTATGTAATCAAGTCCGTGAGCTATATATAATAAAGATTAGTCTTGAGTCAAGGGCTCGGTTATCTTGCTATGATCTTGAGGGAATAAAAAAAGAACAAAAAGAAATAAATAGATCATATTGATCTTATGGAGAGTAATGGCTTCACATATAAAGAGTATGATGAATAGAAGTTGTTGAGAGTTGGCAAACATAGTTTTGGTCATCGTTGCAATTAATAGGAAGTAATAAAGAAAGAGAGCTTTTCACATATAAATATACTATCTTGGACATCTTTTATGATTGTGAGCACTCATTAAAATATGACATGCTAAAAAGTTGATGTTGGACAAGGAAGACAATGTAATGGGTTATGTTTTCTTATATCCAAAATAAATTATATTGTCATGGATCATCCAACATGTTGACCTTGCCTTTCCCCCTCATGCTAGCCAAATTCTTTGCGCCAAGTAGAGATACTACTTGTGCTTCCAAATATCCTTAAACCTAGTTTTGCCATGAGATTCCACCATATCTACCTATGGATTGAGTAAGATCCTTCAAGTAAGTTGTCATTATTACAAGCAATAAAAATTGCTCTCTAAATATGTATGATCTATTAGTGTGGAGAAAATAAGCTTTATACGAGCTTGTGATATGGAAGATATAAAAGCGACGGACTGCATAATAAAGGTCCCTATCACAACTGGCAATATAAATTGACGTTCTTTTGCATTAAGATTTTGTGCATCCAACCATAAAAGCACATGACAACCTCTGCTTCCCTCTGCGAAAGGCCTATCTTTTATTTTTTTTCTTATACCTTATACAAGAGTCATGGTGATCTTCACCTTTCCTTTTTACACTTTATCCTTTGGCAAGCACTATGTGTTGGAAAGATCCTGATATATATAGCTAATTGGATGTGGGTTTTCATAAAACATTATTGTTGACATTACCCTTGAGGTAAAAGGTTGGGAGGCAAAACTATAAGCCCCTACACTACAAAAAAAGACACATCCGTGACATTTTGGGCCGAACGAAATTCTTTTCTGTCATACTTATGACACCTGTATGACGATAATTATGACAAAACCCGGTATCATCATAGATGTGGTGGCGTCCTACTTCTATGACAAAAAATCATGATAGAAAATGGGCTTTTCATCCTGGGCGGGCCAGAGGCGCAGTTGCATGCCATTCTTTGGGCCGTCTATGACGGAAAAAACCGTGGTAGAAGCGAGGGCGAGGAAAATATTGGGGAGTTCCCAGTTACGATGGGTGGTCGGGGCCGAGCGATGCGCGTTTCTCTTATACGTACGCGCATGTGCGCGAGGCGTTGGGCTTTAACTGAACCCGAGCGATTGCACTGCAGGCTACACATTACTGAGCCCGAGAGATCGATCGATCCCTTGTTGTTAACTGAGCCCGAGTGTGATTCCTTCACTACTGCTGCTAACTGAAGCCGATCGATGCTGCCTCTAGATGAACAATGAGTGTTGTTGAGGGGGTTTAGATGAAAAGTTCCCGGTGGGGGGTTGGATGAACAAGACCCCCTGGTAGTAGAGGCCATTACCGCTGGATGAACAGTACCCGATCGATCGAGCCGGTGGATAAACAGGACCCCGTGGAGGGCTGGATGAACAAGATCCCGTGGAGGGCTGGATGAACAGGACAACCATGGAGGGCTGGTTGAATAGTAGCCGGTGGAGGGCTAGATGAACAGTATCCCGTGGAGGGGTGGTTGAACAGGACCCCGTGGAGAGGGCTGGTTGAACAGTAGTCGGTGGAGGAGCGCGTGGTGGAGGCTAGATGAACAGGAGACCATGGGTGAACAGTCGTAGGTGGAGGCTGGAGGAGGTCGACGGTGGATGAACAGTAGCCCATGGAGGCTGGACGAGGTCGACGGTGGAGATGAACAGTATCCCGTGGAGTCCCGTTTTTCGGTACGCCACACCCCTCCCGATCAACAGGACCCCCGTTTCGACCGTAGCGCTCCAACAAGTCCGTTTCCTCCGTTTTGCGGTACGCCACCCACCCCTCCCGATCAACAGGACACCGTTACCACCGTAGGAGGTCCGTTTCCTCCATTTTGCCGTACGCCAGACCCGTCCCGATGAACAGGATCCTGTTTCGACCGTGGCCGGTCGAACACAAGGTCGTTTCCTCTGTTCTGCGGTACGCCGGGCCTCGTTTCGATTATCTATTCTGTCCAAGCCGGTTGGCTCCCGATGAACACGACGACGATGCAGTTTCTCCGTTCTGACCCAGCCATGTATATGAGCCCTGGCCGTACGTATGCGCGAGTAGGCGTCCGAGACCCCGCCCGTATGTACGTACGTGGCCATATTTACTTTCTTGCAACATGGCCGTTGTACGTACATGTACATGCTACGTTCGCGCCTCTACTACGACACATGCGTGCCTCTACTACGACACGTGCCCTTCCTTACACGGTCACGGTTAATCGCTGCAACCTGCAGATGGACCGATCGTATGTACGTACATGTTCGCAACCAGAATGACAATGCTATGTACGCTTGGACCAGGTGGGTCCCGACTGTCGGGCACTTCCTTGCGTGCGAAGATGTAGCTGGTGGGTCCTAGCAGTCAGGAGGGCGAATCATTTTTTTGCCCGTAATATGGACGCACTTCCTTGCATGCAAAGATGTAGCTGGTGGGTCCCAGCAGTCAGGGGGAGAAAACATTATTTTCAGGTAAAAAGGATGCAGTTGCATGCATGCGTCCATGGGCGTCGTGCGTCCCCACTGTCAGCCTCTCATGTACAGTCATCTTTCGATGACTCTCGGTTGTTAACCATGTTGACCACACCGTGTCGAGCGCACCAAGGCCCGTGGACGACGGTGAGGCCCCAGACTGGAATGACCTAGAGATGGGGAAGACGTGGCAGTGGAGTCGCAGATGGAGAGGAGTGGGAAACTTGACTGGTTCGGGTGTGCGGGAGCACTGCCGCCCACGGGAGACAGGAGCAAGAACAAAGGTTGAAGAAGGAGCACGGTGTTGGATTAACATCCAACGGTTCAGCTGCTAGAATCATTTGTTGATTAAGTTGACAAAGCCCTGCGTACATGTCTACTTAGTAGGCCCACAAGTCAGCCACCAAATCTGTCGGGTCCTAGCTGTCATCGGGAGGAATGGTTTTTTTTGCATAACAAGGAGGCACTTCGTTCCGTGCAAAGATATAGCCGATGGGTCCCAGCTGCCAGGGGAGGACATAGCTTAATAAGGAGGAACTTTCCTTGCATGTAGGGATGTCGGGTTTGGGGCGGGTGGAGCTGGCCCAAATCCAACCCATGACCCATCTTCCTACCCTCTACCCATCCACCAAATTATCCATGGGCACAACTAGTGCCCATGCCCAAACCCGCTGGATACCCACATACCCATGGAGCTCCATGGGCATAGAAAAGTCAGCATGAAGCCTTTCCAAAGATCAAATTAACTCATCATCATTCACTCACAAATGACAACATAATCTACATGCATAATTAGGCAACAAGTAATATGATGAGTCCTTAAGTGTGACATACCATAGGTTGATTCTGCAACATATGGCTCATGGCACAAGTTGCATATTTCCTGCCATTTCCCATTGATTCGCTCTTTCTACTGTCACGGCATATGGCCCCACATGTCATACGGTATCTATTGGATATCCATGGAGCACAAACTATAACCATGCCCAACCCGGCTGTTCGTGGGTATCCATATCCACGGACGCATGGGCAGAAATGTGCTCCATACCCTTGCCCAACCGGGTAGGGTACCCATGGGTATCCATATCCATGGATAAAATTGCCATCCCTACTTGTGTGCGACCATGGACCTTGTGGGTCCCAGCCGTCAGGCTCTCCAAGTAAAGTCCTCTTCCGATGACTCTCGTTTGTTGACCACGCCACGCCGAGCGCAGCGAGTCGATGGATGATGGCGAGGCCCCAGACTGGAACGACCTAGAGATGGGGAAGACGCGGCAGTGGAGTCACAAATGGACAGGAGTGGGAAACTTGACTGGTTCGGGCGTGGGGTGAGCCTACACTCTGCAACGAATAACAGGAGGTGCGGAGTGGAGGGATGGCCTGGCCGTCGGTGGGGTAGCGTTTCGCTGAGGCACACAAAACAACGCCGCTGGACGCCGGAGGCTGGAGCAGGCGGTCCCGACAGCGCTGGGGGAAGAAGACAGAGATTGAAGAAGAATGACGGCTGTTGGATGTAAATCCAACGCCTTGTTAGGCTTCGACCTACTGGCCCACATGTTAGCCAGTTCATTTGTTTCTTTAGTCCATTTGGTGGGCTGGGTGAAACAATGATGTAGCATCTATGCAGCCCATTTGTATATATGGTAGAACTTAAAGCCCATTTGCATTTTTCTCAAAATCCGCAGACTTGCTGGGCTGGGTGAAAATATGATGTTGGGCTGGATGGAGAAATGTTATAAAAACATAAACACATGATTGCACGTCTATTACTGCATTGGTCAGTAAAATCTTTGCAAGCTTATGTACGCAATCACCAGGAGTTAACTTGCCAAGTTATATATAAACAATTATTATTATTATTTTGTAAGAACTTTCAACTTACAAAATAAAATATCATTTTAATTTGATGAGTTAATAGGACGTGGGGTATTATTATTTTTAGGCTAGACGTGGGACAGTTGAGTTGGTTCTAGGGAAAAGTACTGGGGGGAAATTCAGTTTACATCGAAAAATAAAGTGGGAGAAAATTCAGATATAGGATTAATGAAAACGAAAAATAAAGGAAGTGGGAAGGTCTATAAAATGGTTGGATGAATGACAGGTTTAACGGAACCTTATGTTGTTTCTATTATATATATAATAAAATAAGATATAAATATAGGTTCAGTTTTGCATTTTATAGAAAATATAGGTTTAGTTTTGCATTCTTATAGAAAAATAGAACTGAGCCGTGCGTCGTCTTGAAAAAACAAACATAACTTGGGCTGCTGATGTTATAGACAAGCTAGGTTAGGAGGCCCAGAGGCCGCTTGATACCTGCTGGATCCAAAAAATGTTGAAACATGTCGTGGCTGCCCATGTTAAACAACAAAACCTAGGCCATGGACCTGGTGGGCCCGGGACTGTCAACCTCTCGATGAACAGTTGTCTCCCGATTCCTCTTGTTTTCCTGACCATGTTGGGAACGACAGACGGCGGCGCTGCGGCGAGAGCACCAAGGAAGAGATCGACGTAGATACCTCGGACCGAACGAACCGGAGCGGGGGAAGACACAGGCGGAGGGGAGTACGAGGGTTGACTTGTTCGGGTGCAGGGTGGGCCGGTGGAGCTGCCTCCACCGGACAATGTGTGGAAGTAGAGGGATGGCCAACCATTGTATAGGAAGAGGACGGAAGATTGAACAAAATAAAGAACTACAAATGGATAGGTGGTTGGTCCCATATGTCTGTGTACGAGACCTGCTAGGTCCACCTGAGAAGGGGAATATGTTGGCAGGAAGGAGATTCAAAGCACGACAGCCGAGTGAACTAGTTTTTTTTAAACGCACAAGTGAACTAGTTACATACATAAGCAAATATCCACTAAAAAAAGCAAACAGGTTAATGCGTTCTTAAAAGAAATATTTCAGACAAAACAGATAATTACGACACATAGGATAATGCATGAAACACTCAGATGATAAAAGTGCTTATAAACAGATAAAGTACAACATCTAGACCTTCCTAGCACGCTTGATCATGACGCTGCGGCTGTCCGTGTACTCGTTAGTTACGGGAAGCAGACATGCCCTCTGTCCAAGATCCGCCTGTACATGCCGTACATGCGTATGCGTCCTTAGCCGCGTAGGTTATGTAGGCTAGATTCAGAGGTACCTCCCACGTGTTCAGGTCCTTGGTATCGTTGTCTTCTTTCATGTTGGTGTATCAGGGGTCGATGATGGTCTCGGCAAGGTCAACCATGGAGTCCTTCTCCTTCCCATTGACGATGATCTTGTATTGCTTCTGGATGTTGGCAAGCTTGTTGAACCAGATGGCCGAATCATCGCGTTCTTCCTTCTCTCCACCGCAACAAAGGTGCAGTCGGCGCTGCCGATGAAACGGGTGAATGCTCCAGAACCTCTAATGGCCCTACATCAGTGGTAGACGAGAACCTCGTCCCGCACACATACCTGGGCAACGGCGATCTGCTAGTCCCTGTCAGGAGATGAATGGATGGGCACAAGGTCTAAGTCCTGCGACCTTGTGCTTTCTCTTCCTGTAGGTACTGCTTGAACTTGGCAAGGCAGAGCTTCACCGAGTCCAGATCGTTGGTGTACATCACATTCAACTTGGTGCAGCCATAGGACTGAACGACGAACTCAAATGGGAACTCCTTGCTGAAGTCCATATCCAGCAGGCTTACCCCTCGGATCGCCATTGGAGTCTCTTCAAGTGAACGAGTGGGTAGGCGGTGGCAGCAGTTCGTTTTCCAGCTCTTGGGGAACTAGATTCAACAGTAAACTGAGTGTGTACATGCGACATCAGTTACTACCCATCCCTCGCTTTCTGCACACCTGGCAGAAGATGCACCCTCGGCGCATTCAAACGCCTCCATTAAGAAACCTACTCCGGCCACACGTCGGTTCACGAGCGAGTCTGTATTGGCACTTTCACAAAGATAATACTACCAAGTTTGAACTGTTTGTTATGGTTGTTGTCCTCTGCATCATCATGTCGTGTTTCCCGGCTTGCAAGATTCAGAACGGACAAATAAGATCCAAATAATAAGTACAACAAAGATGCCTACACATCTCATTGATTCCCGGCTTGCAAAATTCATAACCAACAAATAAGATTCAAATCATAAGTACAACAAATATGCCTACACATCTCATTGATTCCCAGCTTGCAAGATTCAGAACCAACCCATTAGAGCCTTTTGATAAAGTGAATATCAGTATTAAATCCATCTTGGCTAGCCGTGTCATACAACCGAAGAACTTGGCGAATGCTCTTGATCATCACAACATCTGTAGTTGAGTATTACTGTTTGCACATCACAAATAAGAAGAGGCTGATTACTATTATCGTGGCACTCCTTGAACTCACCTGCAGCTCCACTCGGATGAGGCCTGCATGGACTTCCATGATTCAATTCATGTGCCTTTTTTGCAGTTCACCTGAAATGAAGCTAATATTGCATCATTCAGCTAGCAAGAAGTACTTGCTCTCATGAGCTGGTAGGTTCTATAGTAGTTGCACTAAAATTGAGGAACATTAAGGTTGGTTGTCCTGCTCATGTAAGGTGCAACTATAATTTGCTAATCCTTTTGTTTAGTTCCACTAAAATAAAGTGCCATTGTAGTGACAGTGCCGACTCATCTTGCAAAGGCTAATAAAATGTTGCACGAGATTACCAGCAGAATTTGACGGAGATTTTGGAAACTCCAATCATCATTTTGTGCAGTTCCAACAAAATTGAGAGATATTGCCCACGTGACATTTTAGTTGAACTGCACAAGACACTCATTCCAAAAACGAGTGTTTTGTGCAGTTCACCAAAAGGTCGCAATAGCAACAAGGTGAAATGGATATCCCTATCTACACAAAAAGATAGAAAGTAAACAGTTGCGGGTCAATAAGAATATATGAAACATACACGAAATGAAAAGAAGCATCTTAATTATGTACATGGCAATCACGCGAGGATAGTAGAAATTTTTAAAACGTCAGCAATGCTTCATGTTACCGGAAGCATCACGATCAACAACGACATTCGTCAAATATTGGATTACTTTAATGGTGGCATTGCTTGTTTACCAGATACAGTAAATCAACAACAGCTAAAGAGTTGGTTTAAGGGCATGGGACCATGGGGACACCAGGACACTCAGCAGTGTAAGGGAGCAACTTACTTATCATACTAGGGAAAACAGCATGAGTACCATTTGTAACATAGTTTAATTGCATCATATCACTGGAGGCATTAGATTAACAGTAACACTGGTTAGACATGTCCCTAAGGTAACAGTGTGATCGCTTCATTTTACATGCGCCCTTACATTAACAACAACAACAAAAGGTTGGTATAAGGACATGTGACAGTGGACGCGTCAACACAATGTACCTACAAGGAGGCATAAAGTGGTGATGCCGAGTTTGTTCATGCTCTGTGAGGGCAGCAAATCTAATCCTGGAAACCTTTTACTATGTGAGGGCGGAAAATCTAATCCTGGAGACCTTTTACTATGTGAGGGTAGCAAATCTAATCCTGGAGACCTTTTACTATGTGAGGGCAGCAAATCTAATCCTGGAGACCTTTTACTATGTGAGGGTAGAAAATCTAATCATGGAGACCTTTTACAATATGAGGGCAACAATTCTAATCTTGGAGACCTTTTACTATGTGAGGGCAGCAAATCTAATCCTGGAGACCTTTTACTATGTGAGGGCGGCAATTTTAATCCTGGAGACCTTTTACTATGTGAGGGCAACAAATCTAATCCTGGACATACTCTGTTGACTTGTCCACCAGCCGCCACTTTCTATCCTTTTTTCAACCAATAATAGATTTGTTCCTTATCTAGTTTGCACTGCATTTTCCCATTATTTCCCTTTTCAACCAAGAGACTGGTTGGGTATCCGGTCTCTACTACTTTCACCATATTATTTCCTCTTTGAATCAAGTCCTAGATTCATGCTACAACTTTCCCCCCTTTCTTCGTTGTTTGAACCAAGTCCTAGATTTGAATGCATGAAGTAGCTTTACTCTAATAATACTAAAAATTTAGGTGGCTTTGGAAGAGCTGATGGGAGTAGAAAAAGATGCACATGCAGACACGTGGGGAGCTAGGGCAGTAGAGCAAGGCCGCTTTCGAAGAACTTATACCTGAGGGTCGTCGGGATGTCGGCAGCAGGTCGGATCTGCGCACAATATGGCAGGGAGGAAGAAGGGTCGGAGGACCTCCCGAGCCGGTGCTGTGTCGGAGAGAACGGCACGGGCAGAGGATCGGGCTCCTCCGGCAGCTGTGGGTTTCCTCCCTCGCCGGTGATGACCGCATGAACGATGCACCTAGTCCTCTGCACACACCAACCGAAGGGATCCGGCTGGATCTATGACCAGCCATGAGCAGAGAGAAAATGTCTCTACCGTTGTCTTGTTTAGATCTGGAGAGGATGAGAGAATAAAGAGAGCAACCATAGTAAAGCAAGCGCTCAGGCCCCGGCGTACATATATAGTGGAGTGATTATCTTTTTCTCTCCACAACAAGCGTTTCAATTTGTGTACGTGTCATTAAAGAAAAGAAACTCTCTATTTAAGGTGAGTAACTGTATGACTCCTACTTACTACTACTACCTCCGTCCTGGTTTATAGGTCACCTTTGTAGTTCGTGCTAAATTTTGACCAAATATTTAGCTAACAAAATGTTAATGCATGTCAACAAAAATTATATCGTTGAATGTGTATTTCAACATAGTTATCAATGATATAATTTTGGTAACATGCATGTGGGGACCAATAAACTAGGACGGAGGTAGTAGTAGTAGTAGTATTGTTCACTTGTGCTCCCCGACCCTCCATTCATTGACCAACCCCATGGGTTTATAAACAGACAGTACTAGTATGCATATAGAACGAACAAGCTCGAACTATTTTCGCATAGTTAAAAGTTGAGGGCGGGGCTTTTCCCGGGCAGTACGTGCGGCAATTTTCGCATAGGCAGTTTGACAGAGAGGCGGGGAGGGTGAGGGAGTAGTGAATTCAACTTACTTACTGCTGGAAAGGTCGGGCTGTCTGATTTGACGGCGCGTTACTGCTGGAAAGACTTGTGATATGACTACTCACTATAGTCATGAATTACTGGCGGTACGACCGGGGTGATTCCCCCCTTCTGTTCCGCACTCTAATCTGGTGCATGACACGTCGACTCGGATGCTGGCTCTCCCACATGTCAGCGAAGTACGTAGGAGGAGTGTGAACCAAGGTAGCCTAGTGAATCAGCAGTAGAAAACAATGTGCTGATATGGCCATAAAAAACAATGTGCTACGGTCCAGACTGTAGCATGTACAGTACTACTCCTCTTTGTTTGGATCCCTGAGTTAGAGCTAGTTTGGGTTGAAATAGCCTCAAATTATCCAAACAGGAGGGGTTAGTTTGAGCTAGTTTGCTCTAACCCAGTTAAATAAACTAGGGACTAGGGACTTTTTAGTTGGGACTAGAAAAAGTCCTAGGACTTATGAACCAAATAGAGCCTCAAGCACCTATGGAGGCGACTGCCGCTCGCGTCTATCGCATGTCAGGAGACGTTCCCATCGTTGACGAGGTGCCTATGGTGCCTATTGTGCACTGCGACCAAGGCGGAGAGGAAAACGAGAGAACTACATATTTATTTACGATGTAGATTCACTCATTTTGCTCCATATGTACTCTGTCTTGATGTAGTCTAGTCACTTGTTGAAATCTCTAGAAAGGCAAATACTCATGTCTGGTTTACAGGGCTATACTAGCAAGTAATAGTGGGCTCACATAGCAATTTTGTCTCATGCAAGAGCCTGGCTATATGCGTGCTCCAAGGTTTGAAACTACCGCGTTCGGGTTGTGCTTGGCTCTTCGCCTCTTCAAGAAGACGAACAATGATGTTACTACTACCACTTCTACAGTATCAAATCCACTGATGTATGTCCGTCTAGCGCGAGCGGGAGGGATAGCTTGTTGTAGTACTACTACTATAAGCAAAAGCTTGTCCTCGTCTGCGAGCCACCGCGTGCATGGGCGAGGGAGAAGGCGAGTAGTAAAATCAAGCTTCTCCTCGTTGTACGAGTTGACATACCCGTAGTGTACAATACTCCACTTGATGCAACCTCTAACATACCCCACCACAAATTAAAATATACATTCCTGTCTTGACCAGATGAGCGTGCAAACTACAATCACCAGGATGACAGGTAGGGCCACAAGATTATTTTAATAAAAAAAGCATGGAGCTGACCCCAACGATTTTAAAGATTACATGCATGGTACACGCTATCTAGACTAATCTACACATGAAACTGCCACACGAGCGTCCGGGCTGCACTTGGCTCTTCGCCTCTTAGGGAAGTCGAACAATGATGGAATACTACTGTAGTGGAGGAGTACTGCAGTATGCTTCTAGCCATCTGACACCGATTGAACTGCTGCATGTCCACCACGTGCGGGAGGGAGAGCGTGTAGCAAACGAAAGCTTCTCCTAGTCCTGCCAGCCACCACGCTCATGGGCGAGGGAGGGACGCAGCTTCATTGACTTACTGCTCCTGCCTTTGTGTGTATGAGAGGTGGGCATAACAGGAGGGTGGCCCACCTATCATGCACCCAAAGGCAGGTGCAGTTAAGGCGAGAGGGTGTTGTATTAATCAAACTTCTCGGTCTTGTACGAGTTGACGCGACACATCAAAGCACTGCACTCGATATATTTCAATAATTTGTGTTTACCGATGCATTAATTACAATGCATGCATGCATGCCGTGACTCTCCTTTTGATACTTGCATCTGTTGACTTAATGCACCTTGAAGTAGTATGAATATGTGACGGTAATGCTTTGTAATTCCCCGGCCCTAATAAAGCGAGAGATGGTTGGGCACGAGGAGGGTGGAATTCCGAGGAGGGCGAGATCATGCAGACGGAACAGGACCCGACGATGGAGCTCTCTATGGTCTCGATGGACCTCACCTTGCTCCACTGCCCCTTGAAGCCTCCAGTGTATGAGGTTCGAATACACCTCCTCGGTTCGGCTGATCGAGCAAGGTGCAGGTTTCTTGATTGATGTGTTGTTTGATTGATTTGTGCAGTGCAAGGGAGGGCACCTGGCCTGCGCGGACTACCATGTCAAGCATCCCGGGAACCAGCGGCAGTGCCAGAAGTGCGAGCGCGGCGGTGGCTTCGACGTGTGGAACATGGCGGTGGACACCATCCTATCCTCGGTGAGGGTGGAGTGCCCACACGAAGGTTGTGGGCTCTACGTCACGTACCACAAGCTCGTCGATCACCAGAGGGTGTGTCCTCGCGCGCCCTGCAAAAGCCTCGTGCCCGTCTGTGGCTACGAAGGCCCGCCGCCGGCGCTCTCCCACCACATCATCACCATGCATCCCATGCCCATGCATAGGATCCAGTACGGCAAGGTGCTCTAGCTGCAAGTGCCACTGTCGGAGCCACGGCTCTTGCTGTTCGCGGAGGAGGATGGTTGTGCATTTTTCTTGGTCGGTGGCGTGCTCGACATCGGCACGCCTATCGCCGTGTCGGTTGTCTGCGTCAGAGCGGGGTCGTCCCCACTTCCGCACTACGCAGCCAAGCTGTGGGCGAACGGCCTGCCGGGGGAGCCGAAAGGCAGGACCAACGCCTTCAAGGTGGAAATGGAGGTGACACGCAACAAGGATCCCGATGACGTCGCCGTGCATGAGCTGACCTTCTTCACTGTTCCACCCAAGCTACTAGCCGGGGCTAAGCTGGTGTCCCTCCACATTCAGATTGACAAGCTCATGTCCTAAATGATTCTACACTGCCTTCTGTTTATCTTAGTAATATCCTAATATAGGGGTTAGCTCGGTCTACTTTAGCTTAAGAGATGATGGTCTTTGGTGGCGATGCAGCAATTACTTCGACATCAGATCAGCAGTTAAAGTAATTTCCAACAGTCGAACGGATATTTTGTGTCTGTTGGATATAAAGATCCTTTGGGTAAGAAGTATAATTGCTTATAAGAAGTAAGTATAATAGCTTATATGCTTCTTTGTTCAGGAAGTGTTGCATACTTGTGCGAGTTGACGCGACACATCAAAGTAGTACTACTAGTAGTACTCCCTCCAATCCCAATTTCTCTGCGCATGAGGCTGGTCATAGTGGGAGTAACATAGGTAGTAACATAGATGCCACATAAGCAAAAATGATGAGGTGGCAAGTAATTAATGAGGAGAGAGGCAAATAGAGAGTGGGGAGTAACTTAGACTAGTGTTATGCATATGACACTAGTCTAAGTTATTACCTTCATAATGCAAAGTAACATAATAGTAGTATCATAGATGGCTTCATTTATCTTGTCTTGGAAAGCGCTATGTTATAGTAACATATTATGTTACCACCTCTTATTAATTACTTGCCGCATAAGTAGAATTTTCTCGAAGTGCGCTATATTACTACTCCCTCCGTCTAGGTGTATAAGACCAGTCACAGTGGGGAGTAACTTAGAGTAGTAACATGCATATGTTACTAGTCTATGTTACTACCTCCACAGTGGGTAGTAACATATGTGTTGTGTCATGCATCGCTTCATTTATTAGGTTGTAGACTCATCTTTTCTTGATATGTGTGATGTTATTGTAACTATCTATGTTACCACATGCCTCTCTTTTTTCATTAATTACATGCCACATCATCTATTTTGTCTAGATAAGTGTGATGTTACCATCTATGTTACTCCCATTGTGGGTAGTCTAAGTCATCTTAGGTTGTGCACCGCGACCAAGGCGGAGGGAAAAACGAGAGAACTTAATGTCTTTTTGCTAATTAATAGCATTGGATGCAATGAACTAACCACTGCGTGTCATGTTTGTTAGTATCAAGTCATTAAAAGCATGCACGACCCACACCTCTTATTGGTTGATACATCATGAAACAAGAAACGAGAAGGGAGTTAATTACTATGCCTAAGTGTTTTGGGTTTATTTTGTTTTCGTAAGGTGACTTACACACCTAGACGGAGGGAGTAGTTAAGACTAGCCACAATGGGTAGTAACATAGACTAGTAACATGCCCATGTTACTAGTCTATGTTACTACCTCTATAGTGGGGAGTAACATATGTGTGGTAACATGGATCACTTCATTTATTAGGATATAGACACATCTTGCCTTGATATGTGTAATGTTACTCATACTAGTAGTAACTAGCTATGTTACCACTTTCATCTCTTTTTTCATTTATTGCATGCCACATCATCTATTTAACCTAGATATGTGTGATATTACTACCTATGTTACTCCCATTGTGGGTAGTCTAAGTTACTCCCACTATGACTAGCCTAATATGTTACCATCACATAGCGCTTTCCAATGCAAAATGAGTCTACAAAGTAATAAATGAAGACATGTAGTACTATGTTATCATATATATGACACTACCCACTATGAAGGTACTAGTAACATAGACTAGTAACTAGTATATGTTACTCTCCACTATGACCAGCCAAAGTCGAGGCGCGGGTACCAACGAGGGCCTGGTTGTATCTATACTTGGACAACTCAGCCGACTGCATGCGCCCCAGGCAGACGAAGCTCGTGTCGTGTTGGCGCCGTGTGCGGACCGCACATTAACCAAAACCTCGCGCCTCCATCTTAGCCTCCGTGTTTTAAACTTCTCAATCTCAAGGCCAAGGAGCAACGTGAAACCTATGATAGAGCCAATCGGATGGTTGAGAACACTACAATTCGTAGCTACAGATGCGTGTGTGAGAGAGGACGAGTGCATGCGTGCACCTCTTCTCTTCCTGTATAACATACTAAACTCAGAGTACAAGTGTATGTGGGTGGCTTCGACCTAGGGAGCAGTGATGGTGCATGCGAGAAGTCCCGAGAGATAGGTGTAATGCGTTTGAAAAAAGACTAGTCTATAGCTCGCCACGAGGCTATTCCCGTCGAATGCCAAGCGTAAGTATCCGACGGTGCCAGTTTTTGCACGTACACAATAGTAGAAAAATAACTAGTACCATGGCATATGCTACACCATGGCCGAGAACACGTGCCCACATTACGCCATCCGGGAATAGTGCCGCACTTCGAAACTAGAACCGTCAATAAATTTTGAGCGCATCTCGTCACATTCCAAATTACTACTACTACCACGCTATATTTAATTGCAAACATGTTCACACCGATCACAACCTAAACGGTTTCCCACTTAGGAGCGTATTAGTAGTACTCAGTTATAAATACTACTATGACAAGATGACTGCACATTCCTCCTCAACTCCTCATCCACAAAAAATAATCAAGTCATTGAAGCCATGGCCAGCGTGAGTGCTGGGTTGAGAGACTTCCACCAGGGAGAGGCGAGCATGGAAGAGGAAGCACGAGAGATGTCCCGCCTCGCCGCGAAAGCAACCGACATGTCGAGCCGCGCAATAGTAGCAGCTTAGATGTCCCACCGCGCCGCCAAAGCAGCACGGAGGCCCCGCCACGCCGTCGATGTAGCAGACTGGTCCGGCCACGCCGTGGAAGCAGCAAAGATGTCCCGCCGTGCCACTGAAGCAGCACGGAGGTCCCGCCGCGCCGCGACAGCCTGGGAAAAATTCTCGCAGGCAGGCAAGGACTCTTACAGGCGCATGCATGCGATGGTCCATAGCCAGATGGATCAGATCTCTGGCTGGGTGAGGTTGCAGGACGAGGCTACCGGCGTCATCCGGCAACTAGGGAAGGGCGAAGCTCCGGGGCGAGCATGACCTGCTGAGGGTGAAGATCGCCGGAAGGGCGAAGCAGGAGGAGGAGACCGCCGCCTTGTTGCAGAGGACAGGCGTCATTGTCAAGAAACTTACGGGCGAGAATGCCATATCTGCATCGAGCACAACAGGCTGGTGGAGGATGATGCTGCCAAGCAGCGTATTAAGGACATGAAACTGATGAAAGAGATCATCACCCGCCACGAGAACTAGTCTCCGCGACCTGCAGCGCATAAAGAAAGTAGAGATCAGCGAGCTAGATCGTTGTATGCGTCTTCCTTCTTCTTTTGCCCTTGTGTATTTCAGGCATAGGCGCATGTGGCTTTTTAAATTATCTTCCTAATTATGTAAGACAATTATTATCCACTCTCGTCGTCCTTCTATATATTCACCAGTCTTGCTATAAGTCGCAGTAGATGCTATATAGGTCCATCGGATCTTACATCAAGATCCGTGCAAAATTTTCTTTTCAGATTTTCTTTTTTCTCTCTTAAATCTCAGTCGAGTGACACATTGTCACGCCAATAAACAGAGGCTCGGGTGCCATTAATGGAGACCTTAGGAGAGAGGTGGACGACAGATGGAGGTCAAAGGGCTCTCCTCTTGATAAGCACGCATAGGGGTCTGATCGCACGCCTCTCATACTCAAATAGCTACCCTGCAAGGCGCCTCCTAGATAATAAAAAAACGGGACGCGTGGCCGCACGTGAATGGTAAATAGAACACCAACGGTTTCAATAATACTTGTGTTTCTGATTGTAACGTGATATCACTTGTTCCAAAATGACTTTGTTGCTTGTTAATGTGTGCGCCTTCGCAAATCGGACAACAAAATTACCACAACATGGTGGTGCCATGTCATGACACTAAGCCAAGTTTCACGATTTTCATGCGTGTTTCGGTTTTACAAGAATTAAAAAACCAAGTTTCTCAATGTTTCCAGCCAAGCAACGACGCCCAGATGTTTGAATTTCATTCCCATTTCTTGCATGGGACCTAGAAATTTACCCGAGGACACACATTTGATTTTTCAACCAGGTTTGCTGCACTGGAGCATGTGCTTGTATTTTAAAATTGAATTATGCACACAAAGGTGACACGTTCCCTCTCAGAACCACGAGCCTTCTTGAGAGAAGCTCCGGTTTGCAAGAAACTTATACCAAAACTTGTTCCTATTCTGCCAATTTTTTTGCCACATCACGGTAGTACCATGACATGACACCATGCCAAGTTTCATGATTTTCAGGCGTGTTTTGGGTTTACAAGAATTTTAAAACCAAGCTTCTCAATGTTCTCGGCCGAGCCACGATGCCTAGATGTTTGAATTTCATTCCCATTTCTTGCATGGGACCTAGAAATTCTGTCAGGACCCCGACTCAATGCCACATCGATCTAGCGTGTAACACCTCATATCACTTTGCGGCCTCACGCACGGTATTCCCACGGGTGTCGCCTTACCTTTACCCGGGACCGTTTGCGCCTTTTGGCACACGTATATGACAGTGTCGCTAGCATCTATATGATAAGGAGCCCGGGCTGACATGGCTAGTCGTAAACCCAAAGTGGCACAAACTTACAGGGACAGGCATCCATGACCCAGCATCGAACGTGTCGGTCATCAGCGAGTGAATCCAGGCTGTAGCCCTGGGCTAGCAGGACTCCGGTGAACCGGGCTGTAGTGGGCTAACAGGACTCCGGTATTCACCGCGTGACATTTCCCCGAAGGGACAGACACAGGAATGAAGAAGGACACATGCCGGCCAGCCTAAGTGTTCCGGAGCAGTAGCAAGCTACCATGGCTCGGTGGAAACACTAGGAGACATTTCCCGGTAAGAGAGGCTACTAAAGATAAACAACTAGATAGTCAGATCCCACACATACCAAGCATTTCAATAACATACACACAATATGCTCGATATGTGCAATACAACATGGCATCACAAAATGACTCTACGACTCAGTAGTTTTTATTCAAAAGGCTCCGAGGAGCGAGATATTACAATCATGGGTCTCATGACCCAACACTCAGAGCATACAAGTCAAAGCACAAGCGGAAGCTATCATGTCTGAGTACAGACATCTATAAATGAAAAAGGCTAAGAAGCCCGACTATCTACCAGATCCTGCCGAGGGCACAAGATCGTAGCTGAGGTAACAAGCTAAACGTCGAAGTCCACGTGGAACTACTAGTGAGACTGAAGTCTCTCTGCAAAAACATAAAATAGGCAAACGTGAGTACAAATGTACCCAGCAAGACTTACATCAGATCTATCTACATATGCATCATTATCAACAAAGGGGATGGTGGAGTTTGACTGCAGCAAGCCAGCTTTGACTCGGTGGCTAACATGAACTACGACTGCAAGTAACTCTTTTGAGGTGGCGCACACGAGTCCACATATTCACCATATCAATACACCACTATGGATCCGCTCCCGTCTCCCTACGAGAACGCCATCCATAGCACTCACGCTTATCTTGCGTATTTTAGAGTATCCACTTTCACTTGTCTATGAACTGTACAAGGGGTCCAAGTTTCCATATCCGAGGAATCCGGCTATTCGAATAGATGATGTTAACCCTGCAGGGGTGTACTTCTTCACACACGCTTTCGCCACTTACCGCCCTGTACATGTCTTGTACCTCGGCAACCTTCAAGCGGAAGCCGGGCGAGGGAGTCGGCCACGACCTGACTAACCGAACAAGTCTCTAGTCCAGGTTTATCGCCTATTCGGGTTCCATCCGCAAGGAGATCCGGCCGGGGTGTCGCTTACGGCCCCAAACGATGTGAGCAGGGTTCCCAAGCCCACCATCCGGGTGCTGCTTGGTACACCGGGCCACTGTGCCTAGTCTGTCCCAAGCCCACCTGTACCGGGTGCCACTTGGTAGACTACTAACACTACCTACAAACACCAGAAACTAGTTGCAACTCCTGGACAGAGATCATGTTGATTAATAAGTCGAGAGGGGTCGAGTTACCGGAACCCAATGTGTGGTAGTAACTGGTCATGGATCACAAACACAGAACTCAGTTCCTGAGGACGGCTGCAATGAGACAACCCACCATGTACTCCTACATGGCCTCTCACCGCTACCTTTACCAAATCGTGTTCACACACTTAGCTCACACACAGTAGGACATGTTCACACGCCTCTGATTCATCCCCGATGAACCAGACCTGACTCAACTCTAAGCAGTAGCAGGCATGACAAACAAGCATGAATGAGTAGGCACAACAGGGCTCAAACAACTCCTACTCATGCTAGTGAGTTTCATCTATTTACTGTGGCAATGACAGGTCATGCAAAGGATAAAGGGGTTCAGCTACCGCAGCAAGTAACAAACATGTCGTTGTTGTCCTAATGCAGTAAAACAGAGTAGGAGTGAGAGAGTGGGATTTTATCGGAATGAACAAGGGGGTTTTGCTTGCCTGGCACTTCTGAAGATAACATTGAGTCTTCATCAGTGTCAACGATCACATCGTCGGTATCACGTCTATCGAGAGGGAACAGATACCGGCAACAAAGAAGAAATACAATCAATGCAATGCACAATATGATGCATGCTCATGACATGGCAATATGAATGTGTTTTGAGCTAATGCAATTAGCAACAGATTAAATGAAGTTGGTTTGAATACAAGATTCAAATTCAAACTCCATATGTGATTATTCAAATGCCATTTAATTGATTTGTGCTAAACAGCAGCTATAAGTTGTTCTAACATGCATGAAAATGGTACAGATGGATTCCTTGAATTTTTCTGATAATTTTTCATATATAATTTATTTAATTTGGAGTTACGGTTGAATTTCTATGAATTTTAGAAGTTGATACAATTTTCTGGAATTATTAAATCATTTAAGATTTATTTAAATTCCAGAAAGGAATTATTGCGTCAGCACTAGGTCATGCTGACCTCAGCAGAGTCAACAGGGGCTGGTCCGGGTCAAACCTGACCAGTGGGGCCCACTGGTCAGTGACACACCGCTGGCATGAGTCACTGACGTGTGGGGCCGGTCAAAAGCCACGTCAGCAAGTCAAACTGACATCGAGGCCCACATGTCAGTGAGATAGAGAGCTAACAGGGGGTTATTTAACTTAACCCGTGTTTTTAACAGCGGCGGTCCCACATGTCATGCACAAGGGTTTAATTAACTGAGTGATTAGCACCTAACCTAATGCTCCACGTCAGCTCTAATCGGCGTTTAGCCGCCGGCGTAACAGGGCACGGCGAGGTCGCTCGTCCGGCCAACTCCGGCGACGGGAGGTCACGTGGCCGGGTGCGTTGGAACACCCGCAGCAGGGCGCGTACGATGGTGGTGGTGGCTGGAGCTGATGCGGGCTGTAGCGGCACCGGCGATGAGCTTGGCGGCGGCGATGCTCGGGCTCGGTCGGGGCGCGGGGCTGCAGCTTGCTAGCGAGCAGGTTGAGAGGCGCAAGAGCACCAGGGGAGCTCCTGGAGCACTACCGCGTGCTCGGACGTGAGCAGATCGAGCTCAGGCCACGGCGGCGATGAGACACGACGGCAGAGGCTCTCGGCGATGGCGGGAATCGAGCTAGCGAACCAAATCCACCACGGGGTATGAGGGGAAAGGGAGAGGGGCTCACAGGGAGTCGTATGAAGAAGACGGCGAGCTCAGGGAGGCCCTGTGGACGACGAATCGGGCGGCGGCATCCGGCGGCCGTGGACGGGGAAGAAGGGTCGCGGCATCGTCTTGGGGTCCTCCGGCCTTGCGTGGGTCGGCGAAGAGGCGCTCGGGTTCTAGGCGGAGCTCGTGGGCTGGTCAGAGAAGCGAGGGGGCGGCGGTGGCCGCGGCAGCAGCAAACGGCGGCGGCGGTCGCTCTCGGGTGCGTGCGAGAGAAAGAACAGAGGAGGAGATGGGGACGAGGGAGTGAGCGGGAGGGTTCCAGGGGGTCGAGGCGGCGCCGAGGAGAAGGCGCGAGGCGTCGTGGTGGCCTCAGTGACGCAGGAAGGCAGGGAGGTGCGTGGCGCCGCGGGCGCGGGCGCGTCGACACGCCTCTGCCTACTGGCAGAGGTTGAAGACGGTGGGGAGCTGGGCTGGGCCTCAGCCGCATTGCTGGGCCAGGTGGGGCGCCAGATGGGCTGCAGGTGAGTTAGGTAGGCTTCTGCTCTTTTTTTTATATTTCTGTTCTGTTTTGTTTTTTTTATTTAGTTGCCATTGTTTTGAATTTAAACAAATTCAAACAATGCCAAAAACTCCTCTGAATATTTTTATTTTGCTAGATGGACTTTTCCAAAAGCTCACAAAATATTTCAGGGGTATTTGAAATTATATTCTAAGTATATAAATATAATTCAAATTCAAATAGCTAATGATTTAAATTCAAAGTCCCAAAAATAAATCCTTTTAAAATGTCCATTATTTTTGGTTTGGATCAAAACCCTTGCCAAAAATATTAAACATCTAATAAGAGCATTTTGGAACAATGAATGAGATTTTAGAGTTTTTGCCCTTCTTTTATTTAGGGTTTTGAGGCTTCCAAATTTCCTCAGTTCAAGTTTTCAAAATTTAAACATGATGCAAACATTAGGCAGCACCAGAAGCTAGGGATGTGACAACACACCCCCATTAAAACAAGAATCTCGTCTCGAGATTCAAGCGTAGGGTAAGATGAAGGGAAAACGCAAACTTGTACAATCTGCACGATCCAGGCTGCACTTCAATTGAACGTTGATTTGTTCACCATCATCGTCTCGACGTCTTGTTCTGAGAACTCCAGCCAACAGGACAACGAGAGGAGAAGGAGACTCTAGAAGGATCGATCTTCTAGAAGACCGAACACCTCAGGATCAACTCACAAAATGAGACATAGCAGCATCTCTTGAGCTGAGAGACGAAGCACACCTCTAGAGGGATGGAGTGGAACAGATGACGAGGGTTCACTAGGTAGACAACAATTTCACGCTTAAGAAGGTGGTAATCGATTGTCAACGTAGCGAGGAGTTGAGTTGCCATGAAACCACAACGAGGCACCTTAGGGAAGGTGACTCGTAGAAATATCCCCTTAAGTGGCAAAAAGAATTACCTTTGATTCATAGATCATTGAAACTCTTTAAACCAGCCTAAGACAATTCTCGAGCGATCGTTTGGAGGGGGTCGGTAGAATGGCATACTCGGACTTGGATGATGTGGATTACCTTGTTGAAGACAACGTAATGGATGAATTTGCTTATCACCGGAAATGGAAGAGACCCATGGTAGAATGGCACATTGGCGGTGCAAGCTGGGAACAAAATGCAAATGCTGGGAATGATTCTGGTAACTGGGGAAGAACCCAACAATAGAGAGTGAATTCACTGTTTGTAAAGGTCATAGCATTGCCGAGGAAACTGAGAGGAAACCCAGTTAGTGCCGATGATAACGCATAGCGCTTGTGCGTGCTCTCAAGAACTTGAGCATTTCCACAATCATCAAGGTTGTATCAACATCCGTGTCAAGGGTGCTGACCACACAACATACTACCATGATGAATAGCGATGGACGATGCAGATGCAAAGGAGGATAACACTTTCTCATATTTCACCTTAGCGAGGCCAAGGAAATAAAAATCTGGATGATCGACCGAGAGACATTTAGCACTCCACTTCTAATGTTCTCCTTGATGTGCTAGTGTAACCCATTCATAGATATGGTTTGATATCTAGAACATCAAGTAAAAAGGTCGGACTTCGGGATCTCAAAATCCATAGGGGCAACTAGGGAGTAAATCCTACGAAAACCCTATGGGGAGGTGGCCAACTTCCTCAAACAAGATATTATAATAACAGGTCTTCCGGCTGGGTGTGTTGGCCATGACATCCACTTTACCGGTTATCGCGAGACCAATATTAAAGTTCTTGGGAAATGTTCCAACTATCATATCTGCCTGAGATTCAGATCTGGTTGGTGTCAGGATATTCCAGACTCATCGAGTCTAGGAAGAAAATGAAAGTTTGCAACACAAATCGACGAAATGACGTTGCGAGATTCTCGGGAAATGAACTATGATAGCAAGCTCCAAAACATGAGCTGGTTCTGCTACACACATGTGAACATGTTGTCCCAGACAAGCATGACCACATGGTAGTCTTATAATAAAACACTATCGAGTTCTGGTTGGGAACCATCATTGAGGATATAGGAATCTTGTGTATGACCTAGGATTAGCACATCAACTCCTTTTCCTTGAACAACTCAATCAGTGGCTTGGTGTGCTAGGGATACATATGGAATGAAGATGATCAGTCTATCAGACCATAGAATACTTCGCACATGCATGACTGACTTGGGATGATTCCAGAGGAGCAAAAACAAACTTTCTCGAATTCATGGCGACAACTTACATCAAATGCACGTGAATTAGAGGAAGTCACTACTTTCATCCAAGCGTAGGCTTCATGAACGGAACACGAAGGCATTGCTTACAAAGTTTCCAACACTAGCTTAATGTTCGACAAAATCATGGAGGAGATAAGGATGTTGTCAATGGGCTCAACAACAATTCATCTGGGTTCCCTTTTAGAAGGAATTCCATAGTTAAGTGAACACGGTGATAGCATTGGTCAGACCCATAAGATATAATGGCGTATGCTCGAGGAGTCAACCAAGAGTAAGACAACATTACAAACATCGTTGGTTCTGATTTGATTTGACGATAGCCCACACTCAAATCAAAGGATTGATAAGACAATAGGTCCAGCAACTGATCACAGGGACCAATCGATGAAGATATCATCTTTCTTCAACACACACTACACAAGAATATCCCTTTGGAACGAACTAAGTCAGGCAAGCTTTTATCTCCCAACTCTCCAAGTTGTTGTTTAGCTTGACCAACTAGCTCAGGGGTATCCCACACAGATCCTTGGAGAAGGGGTGGTTTACAGGAATAAACCAACTTGATCACGAACTCAACATAGCGGTCAGGTGACAACCTGGTAATATTTCCGAGAAGATATACGGAAAATCACGAACCACCGATATGTTACTAAGCTCGAGAACAATCTTGCTTTTCAGGGCAAGATGATATGATCAAATGAGCGAGGACTTGACAAAATCCTAACTCATTAATCAAAGAGTGCATCAGGAAATAAGGACTAGGTAGCACAATCTATCTTAGAATGGTGATTTAATAACCAACACGCTAAGAATGAAAATTTTTGTCCTTTAACTACCAAGCAATAGCATTGCTAGGAGTATTGATTTCACACATCACGACTCACTTGTCGACATTCCGGTTATAACAACACGGAACCGAGGAATGAGTAATGATGGCGAGAAGTATCACTGCATCAAGAGTTCATAGGATGGTGTGCAATTCCCATGATATTCCAGATATAAAAATGGTAATACTTCAAGGTAAAACAGACCAGAAGCTGGATTGGTATTTTGATCTGCGGAATACAACTGCTTTGACCCAATCCTAGATATGGATGAGGTACTGGAGTTTGTTTCTCCAAGTCATTCCGAATAGAATTGCTTGACGGACCACAAGAGTAATAGGCACCGATAAACGAATGCACGCATACTCTTGACTATCAATTGATAGACGAGGGTCAGAAAACAAGTAAAGAGGGACAACTCAAAAGAACATATGATTTTCTGAGTTGTGAATGCATAGATTAGCATGTCGAACCAAGTTCAACATGTTTCTTCCGGATAACCTATGCAGAGAAGTAGGACTGGCAGAGTCACGATTTATGAATGGAGAACTCGTCAAGAGTACTCTGATTGTGATCTTTTGGTTCAAATAACTTCTGCCTGAATGGTTCATGGTATTGGGAAGAAGGATGTACCATGAGCCTCGAGGACTATCGCAAAGGTTACTAATATCCTAAAGGAACTAGCAACACTATCAACATGATGTAAGTAGGGTGAATCTCGGGTTCAAAACCCAGGAATAGAATACCTACTAACTATGTGGCATCACGGGATGCTTTCGAGAATAAAGGCCAGAATCATCACACTGGGAACACAATTCATGGCTAGACCACTAGATGATCCCCTGAGACACCTAGGGTCATAATAATAGCTCCAACATATATGTCAAGGCAATAGAGTACCTCAACTCACTGATTTGTGTGATTTATCTGACCAAAGGCACATCGGAAACAGGAGGAAGGGATTTGCAAATGCATCAGACTCTTTGGAAACCTGGGATGACTCGGACAGCATAACGGCTGTAAATGCTCAAAATGATTTGAGATACCCAACAAAATGGTGGCATAACCACTCAGAAGCACAATAATAAGGTTTGGAGATCAACAATTAACATACAGAAGTCGTAGGAACTGAACTCAAGCTTAAATCCAACAATCTTATAAGTCTACGGATTAGTAACACGTGATCCTGATAGAAAGAAGAGAAAGCCTAGTTCCTTAACCCCGCAGGAAAGTTAAGATGACTCAGATCAGAAGGCATAAGGTATAAGGAGTAAAAAGAGCCTTACGTTCCATCCCACAATCAATTCCCTTATATAACTAAAGAATTTCTAGACTCAACTTCGACCAGTTTGGCTTGGTAATCCTACAGGCAGTCAAGCTCTGATACCAACCCTGTCAGGACCCTGACTCAATGCCACATCGATCTAGCGTGTAACACCTCATATCACTTTGCGGCCTCACGCACGGTATTCCCACGGGTGTCGCTTTACCTTTACTCGGGACCGTTTGCGCCTTTTGGCACACGTATATGACAGTGTCGCTAGCATCTATATGATAAGGAGCCCGGGCTGACATGGCTAGTCGTAAACCCAAAGTGGCACAAACTTACAGGGACAAGCATCCATGACCCAGCATCGAACGTGTCGGTCATCAGCGAGTGAATCCAGGCTTTAGCCCTGGGCTAGCAGGACTCCGGTGAACCGGGCTGTAGCGGGCTAACAGGACTCCGGTATTCACCGCGTGACATTTCCCCGAAGGGACAGACACAGGAACGAAGAAGGACACATGCCGGCCAACCTAAGTGTTCTGGAGCAGTAGCAAGCTACCATGGCTCGGTGGAAACACTAGGAGACATTTCCCGGTAAGAGAGGCTACTGAAGATAAACAACTAGATAGTCAGATCCCACACATACCAAGCATTTCAATAACATACACACAATATGCTCGATATGTGCAATACAACATGGCATCACAAAATGACTCTACGACTCAGTAGTTTTTATTCAAAAGGCTCCGAGGAGCGAGATATTACAATCATGGGTCTCATGACCCAACACTCAGAGCATACAAGTCAAAGCACAAGCGGAAGCTATCATGTCTGAGTACAGACATCTATAAATGAAAAAGGCTAAGAAGCCCGACTATCTACCAGATCCTGCCGAGGGCACAAGATCGTAGCTGAGGTAACAAGCTAAACGTCGAAGTCCACGTGGAACTACTAGTGAGACTGAAGTCTCTCTGCAAAAACATAAAATAGGCAAACGTGAGTACAAATGTACCCAGCAAGACTTACATCAGATCTATCTACATATGCATCATTATCAACAAAGGGGATGGTGGAGTTTGACTGCAGCAAGCCAGCTTTGACTCGGTGGCTAACCTGAACTACGACTGCAAGTAACTCTTTTGAGGTGGCGCACACGAGTCCACATATTCACCATATCAATACACCACTATGGATCCGCTCCCGTCTCCCTACGAGAACGCCATCCATAGCACTCACGCTTATCTTGCGTATTTTAGAGTATCCACTTTCACTTGTCTATGAACTGTACAAGGGGTCCAAGTTTCCATATCCGAGGAATCCGGCTATTCGAATAGATGATGTTAACCCTGCAGGGGTGTACTTCTTCACACATGCTTTCGCCACTTACCGCCCTGTACATGTCTTGTACCTCGGCAACCTTCAAGCGGAAGCCGGGCGAGGGAGTCGGCCACGACCTGACTAACCGAACAAGTCTCTAGTCCAGGTTTATCGCCTATTCGGGTTCCATCCGCAAGGAGATCCGGCCGGGGTGTCGCTTACGGCCCCAAACGATGTGAGCAGGGTTCCCAAGCCCACCATCCGGGTGCTGCTTGGTACACCGGGCCACTGTGCCTAGTCTGTCCCAAGCCCACCTGTACCGGGTGCCACTTGGTAGACTACTAACACTACCTACAAACACCAGAAACTAGTTGCAACTCCTGGACAGAGATCATGTTGATTAATAAGTCGAGAGGGGTCGAGTTACCGGAACCCAATGTGTGGTAGTAACTGGTCATGGATCACAAACACAGAACTCAGTTCCTGAGGACGGCTGCAATGAGACAACCCACCATGTACTCCTACATGGCCTCTCACCGCTACCTTTACCAAATCGTGTTCACACACTTAGCTCACACACAGTAGGACATGTTCACACGCCTCTGATTCATCCCCGATGAACCAGACCTGACTCAACTCTAAGCAGTAGCAGGCATGACAAACAAGCATGAATGAGTAGGCACAACAGGGCTCAAACAACTCCTACTCATGCTAGTGAGTTTCATCTATTTACTGTGGCAATGACAGGTCATGCAAAGGATAAAGGGGTTCAGCTACCGCAGCAAGTAACAAACATGTCGTTGTTGTCCTAATGCAGTAAAAGAGAGCAGGAGCGAGAGAGTGGGATTTTATCGGAATGAACAAGGGGGTTTTGCTTGCCTGGCACTTCTGAAGATAACATTGAGTCTTCATCAGTGTCAACGATCACATCGTCGGTATCACGTCTATCGAGAGGGAACAGATACCGGCAACAAAGAAGAAATACAATCAATGCAACGCACAATATGATGCATGCTCATGACATGGCAATATGAATGTGTTTTGAGCTAATGCAACTAGCAACAGATTAAATGAAGTTGGTTTGAATACAAGATTCAAATTCAAACTCCATATGTGATTATTCAAATGCCATTTAATTGATTTGTGCTAAACAGCAGCTATAAGTTGTTCTAACATGCATGAAAATGGTACAGATGGATTCCTTGAATTTTTCTGATAATTTTTCATATATAATTTATTTAATTTGGAGTTACGGTTGAATTTCTATGAATTTTAGAAGTTTATACAATTTTCTGGAATTATTAAATCATTTAAGATTTATTTAAATTCCAGAAAGGAATTATTGCGTCAGCACTAGGTCATGCTGACCTCAGCAGAGTCAACAGGGGCTGGTCTGGGTCAAACCTGACCAGTGGGGCCCACTGGTCAGTGACACACCGCTGGCATGAGTCACTGACGTGTGGGGCCGGTCAAAAGCCACGTCAGCAAGTCAAACTGACATCGAGGCCCACATGTCAGTGAGATAGAGAGCTAACAGGGGGTTATTTAACTTAACCCGTGTTTTTAACAGCGGCGGTCCCACATGTCATGCACAAGGGTTTAATTAACTGAGTGATTAGCACCTAACCTAATGCTCCACGTCAGCTCTAATCGGCGTTTAGCCGCCGGCTTAACAGGGCACGGCGAGGTCGCTCGTCCGGCCAACTCCGGCGACGGGAGGTCGCGTGGCCGGGTGCGTTGGAACACCCGCAGCAGGGCGCGTACGATGGTGGTGGTGGCTGGAGCTGATGCGGGCTGTAGCGGCACCGGCGATGAGCTCGGCGGCGGCGATGCTCGGGCTCGGTCGGGGCGCGGGGCTGCAGCTTGCTAGCGAGCAGGTTGAGAGGCGCAAGAGCACCAGGGGAGCTCCTAGAGCACTACCGCGTGCTCGGACGTGAGCAGATCGAGCTCAGGCCACGGCGGCGATGAGACACGACGGCAGAAGCTCTCGGCGATGGCGGGAATCGAGCTAGCGAACCAAATCCACCACGGGGTATGAGGGGAAAGGGAGAGGGGCTCACAGGGAGTCGTATGAAGAAGACGGCGAGCTCAGGGAGGCCCTGTGGACGACGAATCGGGCGGCGGCATCCGGCGGCCGTGGACGGGGAAGAAGGGTCGCGGCGTCATCTTGGGGTCCTCCGGCCTTGCGTGGGTCGGCGGAGAGGCGCTCGGGTTCTAGGCGGAGCTCGTGGGCTGGTCAGAGAAGCGAGGGGGCGGCGGTGGCCGCGGCAGCAGCAAGCGGCGGCGGCGGTCGCTCTCGGGTGCGTGCGAGAGAAAGAACAGAGGAGGAGATGGGGACGAGGGAGTGAGCGGGAGGGTTCCAGGGGGTCGAGGCGGCGCCGAGGAGAAGGCGCGAGGCGTCGTGGTGGCCTCAGTGACGCAGGCAGGCAGGGAGGTGCGTGGCACCGCGGGCGCGGGCGCGTCGACACACCTCGGCCTACTGGCAGAGGTTGAAGACGGTGGGGAGCTGGGCTGGGCCTCAGCCGCATTGCTGGGCCAGGTGGGGCGCCAGATGGGCTGCAGGTGAGTTAGGTAGGCTTCTGCTCTTTTTTTTATATTTCTGTTCTGTTTTGTTTTTTTATTTAGTTGCCATTGTTTTGAATTTAAACAAATTCAAACAATGCCAAAAACTCCTCTGAATATTTTTATTTTGCTAGATGGACTTTTCCAAAAGCTCACAAAATATTTCAGGGGTATTTGAAATTATATTCTAAGTATATAAATATAATTCAAATTCAAATAGCTAATGATTTAAATTCAAAGTCCCAAAAATAAATCCTTTTAAAATGTCCATTATTTTTGGTTTGGATCAAAACCCTTGCCAAAAATATTAAACATCTAAGAAGAGCATTTTGGAACAATGAATGAGATTTTAGAGTTTTTGCCCTTCTTTTATTTAGGGTTTTGAGGCTTCCAAATTTCCTCAGTTCAAGTTTTCAAAATTTAAACATGATGCAAACATTAGGCAGCACCAGAAGCTAGGGATGTGACAAATTCACCCGAGGACACATATGTGATTTTTCAACCAACTTTGGTGCACGAGTGTGACGCCCCCGATTTGACCGTACACTAATCATGCACGCAAATGTGTACGATCAAGATCAAGGACTCACGGGAAGATATCACAACACAACTCTACAAATAAAATAAGTCATACAAGCATCATCTTACAAGCCAGGGGCCTCGAGGGCTCGAATACAAGAGCTCGATCATAGACGAGTCAGCGGAAGCAACAATATCTGAGTACAAACATAAGTTAAACAAGTTTGACTTAAGAAGGCTAGCACAAACTGGGATACAGATCGAAAGAGGCGCAGGCCTCCTGCCTGGAATCCTCCTAACTACTCCTGGTCGTCGTCAGCGGGCAGCACGTAGTAGTAGGCACCTCCGGTGTAGTAGGAGTCGTCGTCGACGGTGGCATCTGGATCCTGGGCTCCAACATCTGGTTGCGACAACCAGGTAGAAGGGATAGGGGGAAAAGAGGGAGAAAGCAACCGTGAGTACTCATCCAAAGTACTCGCAAGCAAGGAGCTACACTACATATGCATGGGTAAATGTGTAAAGGGCCATATCGGTGGACTGAACTCCAGAAAGCCAGAATAAGAGGGGGATAGCTAATCCTATCGAAGACTACGCTTCTGGCCACCTCCATCTTGCAGCATGTAGAAGAGAGTAGACTGAAGTCCTCCATGTAGCATCGCATAGCATAACCCTAACCGATGATCCTCCCCTCGTCGCCCTGTGAGAGAGCGATCACCGGTTGTATCTGGCACTTGGAAGGGTGTGTTTTATTAAGTATCCGGTTCTAGTTGTCATAAGGTCAAGGTACAACTCTAAGTCGTCCTGTTACCGAAGATCACGGCTATTCGAATAGATTAACTTCCCTGCAGGGGTGCACCACATAACCCAACACGCTCGATCCCATTTGGCCGGACACACTTTTCTGGGTCATGCCCGGTCTCGGAAGATCAACACGTCGCAGCCCCACCTAAACCAATAGAGAGGTCAGCACGCCGGTCTAAACCTAAGCACCCAGGGGTCTGGGCCCATCGCCCTTAGCACACCTGCATGTTGCGTGGGCGGCCGGAAGCAGACCTAGCCTAGTAGGCGTTCCAGTCCAATCCAGCGCGCGCCACTCCGTTGCCGACGTCACGAAGGCTTCGGCTGATACCACGACGTCGAGTGCCCATAACTGTCCCCGCGTAGATGGTTAGTGCATATAGGCCAGTAGCCAGACTCAGATCAAATACCAAGATCTCGTTAAATGTGTTAAGTATCTGCGAACGCCGACCAGGGCCAGGCCCACCTCTCTCCTAGGTGGTCTCAACCTGCCCTGTCGCTTCGCCACAAAGATCCACACAAAGGGCCGTTGGGACAAAGGTCCTTTCAGCCCCCAATCCGTGAATCACTCACGGGTGCTCCACAAGCCGACCCGTCTTTAGTCACCACATGTATCCTGTAGAAAGTATATAGTATATACCCATGATCACCTCCCGAGTGATCACGGCCCAGTAGTATAGCATGGCAGACGGACAAGAGTGTAGGGCCACTGATGGAACACTAGCATCCTATACTAAGTAGTAGGATAGCAGGTAATGGTAACAACAGTAGTAGCAAGGACAGGCTATGCATCAGGATAGGAATAACGGAAAGCAGTAAGATGCTACACTACTCTAATGCAAGCAGTATAGAGGAGAGTAGGCGATGTCTGGTGATCAAGGGGGGGGGGCTTGCCTGGTTGCTCTGGCAAGAGAGAGGGGTCGTCAACTCCGTAGTCGTACTGGGTAGCAGCGGCGTCGGTCTCGGTGTCTAGCGGAAGAAGAGGGGGAAGAAAGAATGAATACCATGCAAACAGATGCATAACAATGCATGACAAAGCAAAGCGTGATGCTAAGCGTGCCCCAACGCGGCATGAGGTGATACCGGTGAAGGGGGGAAACATCCGGGGAAGTATCCCCGGTGTTTTGCGTTTTCGGACAGATGAACCCGAAGGGGAAAGTTGCGTGTTTGCTATGTTAGGGATGTCTGGCGGACGAACGGGCAGCGTATCTGGATTCGTCTCGTCGTTCTGAGCAACTTTCATGTTCAAAGTTTTTCGATCTGAGCTACGGTTTATTTTATATTATTTTCTGAAGTTTTAAGCATTTAGAATTAATTTTAATAAACTGGTCAATGGTTAACAGTCAACAGAGTTCACTGGACAACAGGGTCAACAGACCCGCATGTCATTGCCTCAAACACTAACTAATAGAATATCTAACTAATTAGATTAGCTAATATTAGTTAGACTAATTAAAAAATAATTAACTTAATTAAAACACCTAATTAACTAATTAATTAATTAATTGACATTATTATTTTTATTATCTTTTTTTTTGTGACAGTAGTACTGGGCCACTGGACAATGTCCAGCCGGACACGTCCAGGGCAGCACCACACATGGCCGGACAATGTCCAGGCCACACCCTTTGGCGCGCCGGACATGTCCGGGCTGGGCGGGGCACGCACGCGGCCAGCGGCCATGGCCGAGCCGGCCGGTGCGGTAGCCGCTAGGGTGCCGAAGGGGGTGAAGGGGGGGTGCTGGGCG
>NC_041390.1:196887583-196895967 GCF_002162155.2 Triticum dicoccoides | reverse complement strand
TCGGTGGAGTGGGTGGGAGTGGCGTAGTGGATAAGGAGTGGGTGGGGTGGGTGGTCGGCTAGGCCTGGTGGGTTGGCCCAGCTGGGCCACGGCCCAGGGAGGGGGGGCTTTCTCTTTCTTCTTTTTTTTGTTTTCCCCTTTTGTATTTTCTTTTATTATTTCTTTCCTGTTTAATTCATTTAAAAGTATTTAGGCATTTTATAAAAATGTGTTTACTTCACCATAATTACCGATGCAATAATAGACATAGCCCGAACATTTTATTTTAATATTTGAAAACTTTTGTCGTTTGACTTATTTAGGATTTAAATTTGAAACTGTTTTGAATTAACCCGAGATTAATTACAGTGACAGAGGTGACGTGTCACCATTAACGTGAGATCACTGTAGCATGATTATCCGGGCTTTACAAATCTCCTCCACTACAAGAAATCTCGTCCCGAGATTTAGGAGGTAGAAGGAAACAGTGTAGGGTATTCATCGCGAAGACGATCCTCGCGTTCCCAGGTGGCTTCGTCTTCAAAGTGATTCGACCACTGGACCTTGAGGAACTTGATCGCCTTCTGACGGGTGCGGCGTTCAGCTTGGTCGAGAATGCGGACCGGATGCTCTTTATAGGAGAGGTCCTGTTGCAATTCGAGCACTTCATGGTCCACTGCTCGGATTGGGTCCTTGAAGCAGCGTCGAAGTTGCAACACGTGGAACACATCGTGAACCTGAGAAAGGTTTGACGGAAGCTCCAGTTGATATGCCACTTTTCCACGCCTTTCGAGAATAGTGAAAGGACCAATATAGCGGGGAGCTAGCTTTCCTTTGATCCCAAAGCGGTGTGCACCCTTCATTGGTGTAAGTCAAAGATAAGCCTTTTCGCCAGGTTGATAGACCATGTCTTGGTGATGACGGTCATACTGACTTTTCTGACATGACTGAGCAGTCTTGAGATTCTCGCGAATAATGCGAACTTGTTCTTCGGCATGTTGGATAATATCCGGACCGAAGAGTGGACGTTCCCCAGTTTCTGACCAGTTCAGAGGGGTTCGACACTTTCGTCCATATAGCACTTCGAAGGGGGACATCTTCAGACTAGCTTGATAGCTATTATTATAAGAGAACTCGGCATATGGAAGAGATTCCTCCCTGAAAGTGCAACTATCCCTAGGTGGTTTTGGTAATTCATAACAACATATAGCTCATTGAGCTAATGCTATTCCAAGATGATTATTTCAGGAAAGCTCAATGATTGGCATGGCATGGATGTGGAAGTGGAACCCTCAAAATGCTAAGGACAATGGATTGGCTCAAGCTCAAAAGCTCAAGACTCTTCATTTCATATTTTAGTGATCCAAGATCACATTGAGTCCATAGGAAAAGCCAATACTATTAAGGAGGGATGAGGTGTTGCTTAATGAGCCTCTTGCTTCATGTGCTTAATGATATGCTCCAAAATCCTCAACTACTTTCCCATATCCACATATGACCTAAACCCTAAGCCAAACTCGGTCCTACCGATTTTTCCTATCCGGCGCCATCGAGTTTCAATTGTCATTAGCCACTGCCAAAACCCTAGCAATTCGGTCCTACCGATAAGGATCTCGGTCCCACCGAGATGGGGTTGCAAACTCTCTGTTTCCCTTCGTAACTTTTCGGTCCCACCGAAAGAGCGAATCGGTCCCACCGAGATTGCAATGTAAACTCAGTGTTTCCCCTTTGTAACTTTTCGGTCTCACCGAGTTCCACTCGGTCCCACCGAAAGAGCAAATCGGTCCCACCGAGTTTGCCTGACCAACTCTCTGGTTAGCTAATTATCAAACTCGGTCTCACCGAGTTTGTGTAATTGGTCTCATCGAGATTACGATATGCCCAAACCCTAACCGAATCGGTCCTACCGAGTTGCATGTCAGTCCCACCGAAATTCCTAACGGTCACTAGGTTTACTATTTCGGTCAGACCGAGTTTTATGATTCGGTCCCACCGAGATTGGAAAACTGTGTAATGGTTGGATTTTGTGTGGAGGCTATATATACCCCTCCACCTCTTTCTCATTCAAGAGAGAGCCATCAGAACACACACACCATTCCAACTCATTTGTTCTGAGAGAGAACCACCTACTCATGTGTTGAGATCAAGACATTCCACTCCTACCATATGAATCTTGATCTCTAGCCTTCCCAAGTTGCTTTCCACTCAAATCTTCTTTCCACCAAATCCAAATCCTATGAGAGAGAGTTGAGTGTTGGGGAGACTATCATTTGAAGCACAAGAGCAAGGAGTTCATTACCTACACACCATTTGTTACTTCTTGGAGAGTGGTGTCTCCTAGATTGGCTAGGTGTCACTTGGGAGCCTCCGACAAGATTGTGGAGTGAACCAAGGAGTTTGTAAGGGCAAGGAGATCGCCTACTTCGTGAAGATCTACCGCTAGTGAGGCAAGTCCTTCGTGGGCGATGGCCATGGTGGGATAGACAAGGTTGCTACTTCGTGGACCCTTTGTGGGTGGTTGCTTATTCGTGGACCCTCCGTGGGTGGAGCCCTCCGTGGACTCGCGCAACCGTTGCCCTTGGGTGGAGCCCTGTGTGGACTCGCGCAACCGTTACCCTTCGTGGGTTGAAGTCTCCATCAACGTGGATGTAGGATAGCACCACCTATCCGAACCACAGGAAAAACATCCGTGTCTCCAATTGCGTTTGATCTCTCCAAACCCTTCCCTTTATATTCTTGCAAGTTGCATGCTTTACTTTTCGCTGCCAATATACTCTTTGCATGCTTGCTTGAATTATGTGATGATTACTTGACTTGTCCTAAAATAGCTAAAATCTGCCAAGAACTAAAATTGGGAAAAGGTTAAGTTTTTATTTGGTCAAGTAGTCTAATCACCCCCCCCTCTAGACATACTTTCGATCCCACACTCCCATTTCTTGCGGAATGAGATTACACAAGCTCGAAGCATGTCTTCGAGAACTTGGTTGACACGTTCAACCTGTCCTTGCGACTGAGGATGAAACGCGGTACTGAACGACAGATGAGTTCCCATAGCTTCTTGGAAACTCGCCCAAAACCTTGAAGTGAATAAGTTGCCACGGTCTGAACTGATAACCAGTGGAATACCATGAAGTGAAACAATTCTGGCCATGTAGAGAGTAGCAAGCTGACTAGCAGTGATTGTCTCTTTGACCGCCAGAAAATGGGCAACTTTGGAAAGCCGGTCAATGACGACAAGAATAGCATCATTACCTTTCTGCGATTTGGGGAATCCAGTGACGAAGTCCATTTCAACATGGTCCCATTTCCATTCAGGAATAGAGATAGGTTGCAGAGTTCCAGCAGGCCTCTGATGCTCTGCTTTGATTCGGCGACAAACATCACACTCAGCAACATAACGAGCAATGTCCTACTTCATATTAGACCACCAGAATCTTTGACGAATATCCTGGTACATCTTTGTACTACCAGGATGGATGGACAGAGGCGTATCATGGGCTTCTTGCATAACCCTTTTAGTCTTATCCAGGTTTTTCTTCGAACATGGTACCACTAGGCGGCCCTTGAAATACAAGGCGCCATCGTCGGCGATAGTGAAGAATGAGGGCTTTCCTTCTGCTAGATGGCGTTTAATCTTATGGACTTCAGAGTCATAACCTTGTATAGTCTTTATACCAGCTACGAGATCTGGTACGACAGTCAGGGTATTTAGAGAACCCTTAGTAATAACAAGAAGATTCATCTTGCGGAATTCCGGGGGAGGGGGAGCGAGTGCTCCAGGAGGAACAATATGGAGGTTCAGCTTTCTAAATTCTTCGACAAGCGAGGGCTGAACTTTATGAACCTGGAGGTGGTTGCAGTAAGACTTGCGGCTCAAGGCATCGGCCATTACATTAGCCTTGCCGGGGGTATAGGATATACCCACGTCAAAGTCTGCAACAGTCTCCATCCATCTCTGCTGACGGAGGTTCAGATCTGGCTGAGTAAACAGATACTTCAGACTTTGATGGTCAGTGAAGATCTCACAATGATTACCGTGAAGGTAATGTCGCCACTGCTTCAGTGCATGAATGACAGCAGCCAGCTCGAGGCCATGAACTGGGTAGTTTTCTTCGTGAGGGCGCCGTTGACGAGAGGCATAAGCAATCACTCTGCGCTCCTGCATTAGGACACAGCCTAATCCTTGACGGGAAGCGTCGCAGTAAATGACGAAGTCCTTCTTAGTATCAGGTGGTGCAAGCACGGGGGCAGAAGTCAACTTGTCTTTGAGCGCCTGGAAACTTTCCTGACACTTGTCTGTCCAGTCAAACTTGACACCCTTATGCAACAGATTAGTCAGGGGCCTGGCAATCTTGGAGAAGTTCTCGATGAATCGACGACAATAGCTGGCGAGACCGAGGAAACTTCGGACTTGCTTCACATTCTTCGGAGGAGTCCAATCGAGAATAGCCTGAACTCGTTCAGGGTTGACGGCAATACCATCTTTGGAGATGACATGCCCAAGATAGGTTACTTCGGGGAGCCAGAATTCACACTTGGAATACTTAGCATACAGCTGATGCTCCCGAAGCTTTTCCAGCACAAGACGAAGATGTTCAGCATGTTCCTCCTTGTTCTTGGAAAATATAAGGATATCGTCCAAATAAACCACGACGAACTTGTCGAGGTAATCCATGATTATATAATTCATCAGACAAGAGAAGGTGGCTGGAGCATTCGTTAAGCCGAATGACATGACGGTGTACTCATATGATCCATACCGAGTCACGAAGGCGGTTTTTGGGATGTCCTCTTCACGAACACGGATCTGGTGGTAACCCAACCTCAAGTCGAGTTTGGAGAACACTGATGAGCCAGCCAGTTGATCATAAAGATCATTGATCCGAGGAAGAGGGTATTTATTCTGAATGGTAGCTTGGTTTATAGGACGGTAGTCTTGGACCAATCGGTTTGTCCCATCCTTCTTCCTAACAAAGAGAGAAGGTGCTCCCCAAGGAGAGCAACTTGGGCGAATGAAACCTTTGACAAGAGATTTGTCGATTTCCTCCTTAAGCTCAATGAGCTCATGCGGCGGCATCTTGTAGGGTCGTTTAGCTATAGGGGTGGTGCCGGGTTTCAAGTCGATGATGAATTCGACAGCTCTAGCAGGAGGAATCCCTGGAAGCTCTTCTGGGAAGACATCTTGGAATTCACAAACGACGGGAATGTTTTCAATGCCCTCGAGTGGTGCAGCGTTCAACGCATTCAAGGCAAAAAGCCGTGCCTCGGCGTTTGGCACCAGATGAGCTTGGTAAGTAACTATTTCGTCTGAAGGGTGTAGCAGATGGACGGTCTTAGTGGCGCAAACTATAGAAGCAGTATGCGCTTTTAACCAATTCATTCCCAGAATGAGATCAATGCTACAGGACTTCAGTACGATGGGAGAGACAAGGAATTCCAGTCCTTCGATTTCTACAGGGACGTCATTGCAAATCATGGAGGTTCGACATTGGCCTGCAGGGGTGTGTACTAATAATGAAGCATTCATGCCCTCACATTTAATGTCGTGCAAGCATGCAAGACCTTCTGACATGAATGAATGCGATGTACCTGTATCAAATAAAACGGATGCTGGTACTGAATTTACTAGGAGGGTACCCATCACAGTAGCAGGCTGGTCTTGAGCTTCGCTCAGATCAATGTGGTTGGCATGAACATGACCATAAGACTTGGCATTGTTGCTGCGGGGCTGGTTATTTCCACGGCCAGTTGCTGGAAGGGCCAGTTGATTCTGGTTCTGGTTGCATTCCCTAGCACGATGCCCTGGTTGTCCACACCTGAAGCACAACCCATTATTGGGAGTGGGAACAGGAGCTTGTGGTGGTGGAGCTAGGAGTCTTGGCTGCCTAGTCGGAGGAGCAGGCAGACGAGGTGCCGCATAGGTCTGCCTCTGGGTAGGTGCATCCGGCTGGTACAAGCTATTGGGAATCCATATCTTGCGCTTCTGCGAGGACGGGCCCGAAGATGAGCCCGTGTCACGGTTGCGCCTGTGAGAGCTCTGGTATTCCTGCAGACCAGTTTCGACATTGATGGCTTTGTTCACCAGAGTGGCGAAATCAGCAAAGTCATGCACTAGAAGTGCGAGCTTGATGTCAGCTTGAAGGCCATGACGAAACTTCTCCTGTCTGCGTGCATCAGTTGCAATGTCTTCTTCAGCATAGCGGGACAAGTCAAGAAACTCCCGTTGGTAAGCTTCCACAGTTTTGTTGCCTTGGGTGAGGTTGCGGAACTCACGCTTATTCCGGTCCATGACTCCCTGAGGAATGAAGCGAGCACGAAAGGCAGCTTGGAAGTCTGGCCAGGTGATGATTGTTCCAGCTAGCAGAGTACGCCTGTGGCTGTCCCACCATTGAGCTGCGGGTCCCTTCAGGAAGAAGTAAGCAAAGGTGACATAGCTGGCAGGGGCTACATCAGCAGACTCCATCTCATAGGTGATGTCACGGAGCCAGTCATCAGCATCCAGAGGCTGAGTTGAGCTGCGGTACACAGTTGGGTTCAGGCGCATGAAATCCTGCAGAGTTACTGGGGTTGGCTGCTGGTTCATATTGGGGCGAGGAAACTGAGCCATCATATTCTCCATGAACTGGCGATTCATCTCAAGCTGTTGGATCATACCAGCCATGTACTCAGGTGGTGGTGGGGCGTTGCCACCACGACCACGACCACCTGGTCTAACCATCCTGCTAATATTTAACAGGGGTAGTTCAGCATTGAGAAATTTGCAAAAAAACCAAGAGTCATTCATGATGAAACATGCACAACGAAAGCAGCACGATAGATACTACATAGTAGTCGGCATATCTTACAAAAGAGATCATGCATAGAGTTTGTTACACAGTGTTCAGTACATAGGCTAAGACATCATAGGCGGCACACAGGCTCGCGGCGAATGCATCTAACCCTAATAAGCAAGTCTACGCCAGTCCCATGCGGTACTGCGGAGGTAGGTGTAGCCCGACAGCTGGTAGTGACGCGAAGGGAAGACCTCCACGCGAGTAGCCTGGGGTCCGTGGATACTCTGGTGCGGAACCCGATGCACAGGTGGCAGGAGAGGACCCAATGCAGGAGAGTAGCCTCCCACATATGGCCAGCCGACGCCCTGGGGCATCACGGTCCGGGCAGGGTAGATCGCAGAACACGACAGATCACCAGAGCGGACAGAGGGGTGCAACAGCGTTAGAGCATGATACAGGTGCTGATTGGTGGTGTACAACTCGTGGCGAAGAGTTCGGTTAGCTCTATCCAGCCCATCAGCATGCAGAACCAGGTTCTGATGGTAGAATGGCTCTCGGGTGACAGTGGAGTAGGCAGCAGTGTAGTAACCCTCCTCACCAACATCGGATGCGATAGCAATGTGCCTGAAGGGGGAGGTGTCCAACTCCTGATACTCTCCCGGAAGACGTGTCAGAGCAGCATAAGCAGCATCGTGGACCGCCATATCGATAGTCACTCCAACACCATGAGCAGTGTGCAGCACGGTAGTGGAGTCATACTCCCGAGAGTAGAGGTGGACGATGGCACGGTACTGCTCCTGGTTGAAGTCCTGATACTCCTCATAAACGGTGTACTCAGGGTGCCAGCGATAACCCAGATAGGTCATCATCTCAACCAACACAGCAGGTGATCCTGAGGCACCAATGGCCGTCGTGTGGCGCACGACCTGCCTCGTGGGTTCCATCTGAAAACAAAGATGTTTTCACAGGAGTCAAATGACAATGTGGATAATGTTCAAGTACTACTCTAAAGAATAACTAGGGCTTATCTAACTTTGGGGTGAACGTGGTCACGGGATCCTAGTGTTAGAGTTAGTAAAATCGTTTAACCCGAGTAGGAGAGAGTTCAGTGTCCCAGAGTAAGGATCGACGAGTAAAAGATCCTAATACCACCCAGATGGCGACGTGGGCCCATAAGGCACACAACCATGTTAGTAAAAGTTTTTGTAATGTCTAGACTCAACTTCGGCCAAGGAGTGTGGAAGGGGGATTCCTACAGGCAGTCGGCTCTGATACCAACTTGTGACGCCCCCGATTTGACCGTACACTAATCATGCACGCAAATGTTTACGATCAAGATCAAGGACTCACGGGAAGATATCACAACACAACTCTACAAATAAAATAAGTCATACAAGCATCATCTTACAAGCCAGGGGCCTCGAGGGCTCGAATACAAGAGCTCGATCATAGACGAGTCAGCGGAAGCAACAATATCTGAGTACAGACATAAGTTAAACAAGTTTGCCTTAAGAAGGCTAGCACAAACTGGGATACAGATCGAAAGAGGCGCATGCCTCCTGCCTGGGATCCTCCTAACTACTCCTGGTCGTTGTCAGCGGGCAGCACGTAGTAGTAGGCACCTCCTGCTGG